>NC_089809.1:7140560-7440560 GCF_029633855.1 Hoplias malabaricus
ACACTATGGGTTTATAATGACTGTAACTTATATCAATAAAAAGCCTGCAGAATCATGCTGGTTGCATAACTCCAGATTAGTAACAGTAATATGTATGTCATGTGCTGCTAGGATTAAATAACCGGTGTATCACCAAAATAAGATTGTAGTAAAAGTTATTTTAATATCGCACTTCCTCGTTCACTCCCTGGTTACAAAATACTTTCTCTGATGAGGAAGAACACAAATTACACTACACGACATGTTCAGCCTACAAATTGGACCATTGTGTAGAAAATGGGCATACAAGCCCATATAATCACAGTTTATGCACCAGGTATATGGAACAACAAATTATGCAAATAGATGTGTTTGTCAGTTTGTTTTCCTTTCTCTAACATACTGCTGGTGTTGTAGAGCAACTGAAAACGGTGCACAGCACTACAGCCTGAAGTCAAGTAAATATAAAATTAATATTTTGTCCTAAACGTATCTTAAACGCATTTTGTTGCTAATATTTGTGTGGATTAAAGAGATATCCCTGGGCTAGCATTCTGTGCCCAGTGCATTCAGTTTATTCCATTACTTTAGTTGAATATTTAATTGTGGGTCCATTTAAAAAAATATCCAGTTTGAATTAAACATCAAAGCAGAATAAGAGTGAACATTACGGCAATTTAAAATGTGCATTATCATCAAACTGTAAATAGTAACTGCCAGTGACAAGCTAATTTTTTTTTTCACGTTTACGCAATAATACACGAGAAAGAGTGCTATAACGTGAGATATTGGCACTAAATCAGTACAACAGCGCCATTATGTCACGTTATAGCACGAACCTCGTGTGTATTATTGCGATTATACCACAGTTTCGTTATCGATGTTTATTATTAGGTTTTAAGATAAAGAAGACCGTGAATATTTGTTTGTTTATCAACCTTCCGCGAGGAAAAATAGTTTCATTACGTCACACTTTCACGGAGAAAATAATACGCACCTCGACACGAGTTAAACACAATCACAAAAATCACGTAACAATTTAGTGTTTATATATATATATATATATATATATATTATTTGCTTTCAAATCAGAAAGCACAGTCCACTGCACCGCAAATTCTCCAGTGTTAACTGAGAGTGTTAAATTATTACACTAATAGTGTTGATTTAACACTGGTGAATTTACTATGGGTGCCATAACTCTTTACACTGTTCAAAATAAGTTGCGCGAAAATTAATCTGTTCCCCGTTGAGTGAAAAAGTCCAGGCACAACTCTGTTTTGTAAGCGCTGGCGCCGTTGCTAGGTTACATGTATTTTACGGAGTGATTCCTGGAGAGCTTCGGTCAGACTGCCATTATTGTGTAACATTGGCACTCGTGGAACGTCTCTCAGCCAATCACATTGCAGGTCGGAACTAGTTGTGGTATAATGTTATTTGAGTCAACTAATAATAACAGGCCTAAATCATATTTCCTTTTTGTGTTTCATGCCTGGCCCATGTCACTGTGTAAATATGGAGACTGGCGTGTAATGTAATCATTATGGGACCTTTAAGTGGTTTAAGTCAATGTATTCAGTGTCTCAGGGTAATGAGGCATAATAGGATAAGACAGGCTCTTATCTCAGTCAGTGTGGACAGACCTATAAACCGTTGGGGGGGGGGGCAAGCCCAGAGTAGCATTGACAGAGGCTCTGTTCTCCCTGTTATGGGTCAGTGAGGCACCACAATGATTTTGAAGATGCAATTTTAAGGTAAAATCCTACCTAGTTTTGCTTTAAATAAAACCTCAGTAATGTTTCAAATACATGTTTGAAATCACTTGTAATCTGTGAAAGCTTTGTTGACATTGCATGCATCATTCATTATTTCTGATTTTGTTCAGATCTCACAGTGTTGATGGTTCATGTTCAATGACCTGTATCTATCTGTCACGTAAACACATCTGCACCAATGCATTTTTGTGGCTTTGTCACAAATGAATCCCTATGTCCTGCTTATTGCACAATGTATGTCCCTATACAACAGCTTCTACACCATCCATTTATCCATTTATATTCAGCAATCAGTTGCATGACTCCTTTTCTACCATGCGGGGCATTATTTTGTTGCAAAAGTCTGAGTTTTTTCACCTATTTAGTGCACTAAGTAGGAAGCATGGAGCCATTTGAGACATAGCCTGCAGGTCACTGGTCACATAGTTTTATAAATATGGATCTCAAATTATGGTAGTACATAAAACTGTAGTGTGGCTTTGTGTTTGAAACACTTGCATATGAGCTCTGACGAGTTTTCAACACTATCACCTCATTCACTCACAACCATTCAGAGATTAGTATGATATCACCCCACCTTATTTTCTGCCAATCACATGATTACCATCTATATTTAGATAAAAACGTGGTCATGCCTGAGATTTTATGACACTTTCCACAAACACCACAGCTCTCACTGCATTGTTCTTTCCGGAAAAGTCAATGAAAACAAAACAGAAAGCAAAGTTTTGGACAACCTGTTATTAGAAGTGTCAGTGATATGGAGAATAATTCATTAATTATCTGTGGCCTGTATCTCATTAGAAACAATACAACAGCACATCTCTTTTCACTGCCATGTCTTTGTAACGTGCAGAAGATGATTTTGCATTTCCTTGGTGAAATATTCATGGCCATCCATGTGTTTCCGAAGACAGAACATGTTGTTGTTTGTAATGTTTTAGACTCAAAGGTGTGGTCACAGTAGTGAATGTTATCTTTAATACTGTGTCATACAGTGACAAACTCTGACTTGGGAACTGTTGCTGGTGTGAGTCAAGATGGTGTTCTTCAAAGAACACGGTGTTCATTTCTTCTTAAAAAAAAACAAAATCTTGTAATTCCACAGAACTCATTTCCACTGTTCAATGGAATGCAGATGCCTCTTTAAGCCCAGAAGAGCCGATGTAATGTCTGCACAAGGTAAACCTTTTAACACGGGTGAGGTTTCACAGACATTTTTGAATGTAATTATGCTTTGTAAAGCTCGACAAACATTTGTCAAAGTAACCCTAACCCCATTTGGCTATGCTGGTGATAGAGGAATGAAAATTCTTAATGCAGTGATATCATGGCTCCTGGGTGCTGCTTTGTACACAAACATGATAACTCTCAATAAACCACATTATTGTTTATTTGACCTCTTTATAAGCTATTTAATATTTAGAATGAGTTGCAGGCCTGAGTAGCAGGCATGGATCTAATTTAAGATAACAACATAATACAGACCAGATGAAACATGGCATATTTTCTGTTTGCGCTGTCTGCAGTGAAACCCAAGCAGTTTTTTAGCATTTATTTATTTATATATATTAAATCTGCATTCACCATACACTCTCAGAGAAAAAGGCCCACAGTGGTGGTACATTAAAGGTACTGATACAGTGCTTTTAGTTAGCATACATAATTGTAGCATATTCTAAATTAACTGTAGGTTGATTTGGGGTTGTTGCATTTGTTTCAGTGCCTTTGTAGCAGTGAACTGAAGCATCTGTAATGCTGCAAGTATGACTGTAATGACTGTAGTCATTAACTCAAAGCACCAGCTCTAATAACTTGGACATGTTAGTAAGTGAATTTAGACTTGTGTCAGACCCAGCCGTTTCTCTCACCGAAAATCTGTTCTGGCTTTCACCAAAAGAAGCTGTGTTTTATGAGTTTTTAGGTATTTTCTCTTTTCACAGTCATATTTGCACACTGCCAACTCAGGTCCATTGAATTTTGTGTCACCATTGCATAACTGCTCACCCCATGAGAGTTCCTTCGTTATTACGGCAACAAAGCTAACAGTCTTTAGGAAGAACTATGTAAATACACATATTTTAGTATGATTCATATTTGATTTATCGATATAGCCTACCTTTTTTTTCTTGGAATAAAGTTAGTCATTTGTAAACCAAGGAGAAAAGTACTGAAAAATACTGATCTAATGAAATGTGTAATATGTCAAAGACCATATGTCAAATATCTCCCAAAACATATAAAACTAGTAAAGGTTGGTTGAGACACTTGACCAGTCATAGATCTTGAACTTGACAAAGGGAGGGTCTTGAATACAACCCTAGATACAGACGGCTCAACAGATACCAACATTCATCTTTCAAAATCCCATTTGTAACGTAAGATTAAATAGATTTATTTACACTAGGTACACGGTAGTGTTTTCTTAACTACTGTAATATGCATATTATGCAAAATTTCATGCTTTTCAGTCAGCTACATTCAGTTGCTCCATTACAATCAGGTGGTCACATGACAAGAATGCTTTGCTGCTTCCAGGAAATCACACTCTCCTCAGCTTTGCATGATTAGGGCACTACAGAAGGAGTAAGCAGCCACTGATGAGAGATAGTTTTCTCTAGAAAGTTTACCATGTCTATGAAGCAGCCAGTAGGATCATTAACTATGTTTCAGGCTGCACTTGAACACAGCTCAGTGACACTGATGTTAATGTAATCGAATACCTTCTGTAGAACTGCAACAAAAAAAATCAAGTATTCTATTCCTACACACACACATGCCCATATCAGCTAACATTGTTATAAGAGCTGGATAACATTGAGACACACCCAGACTGAGGGTGAAAGTGTGTTCCTATGGCTACTTTCAGTGAAGCATCTGAAGTTAAACAAACCTCCTGCATGATCAAAATTTTCAATTCATCAAAAAAGTAATCTTCTGTGTAAATGCTGTTTGCCCTATGTCTGAAATGGCTCCCTATACACTATTCCCTATTATTCACGGTACAGTGTACTATTACAGGGAAGTGAATCCAGGAGGGCACTGAATGATTTCGTACATTACCCCATGTGGATTTTTTTTACCAAACAACTCAGTGTACTATGGCTAATCCATTATTTGCTAGTGTACATGGGATATACACTAATTTATTGTGGTGCATTGTGGGATTGGAAGTATGGTTTATCAAACCGCCTGGAGAGCAACATAGTAACTCAGTGACCCATGTTTTCTAATGATAACTAATAAGCCAGTGTGTATTTACAGTAATCAACTGGCCTTCCAAATAAAGGTCAGTCTGGCTTGTAAAGTTAATTACGTATGTATTACACAACACAGGGTTAGCCTTAAAAATATATTCATTTTACATAAATTGCACAAATGTTTTTGCAGCAACACTCAAGGCCAACAGTGAAGAGACCCTTCTCTTCAGAGAATGTAATAAAGCACTTTTTAGGTGTTTAATTTTTATAACATTTGGGTTATTTTTATATGTTATGTATTCATACGCAACCTAGCAACTGTTAGGAAGTGAAACGCACTGCTGACTTCTATATTTTACTCATGAAAATGATTGTAGGATCATGTAGGAAATGTTGAATCAACGTATGTCTCTACTATTTTTCATTAATGCTAATTTATTAATATTAAAATAGAGCCACAAACATTTATAACGCTTATTGTGTTTTTTTTCGCACATATACTGTCCCTGAGCTCCACTGATCGTAGAGGGACTTTGTAGCTCCACAATCACAGTTAGCAGCTAGCCATTCTCATCCGCACTTACAGACGCTTTTTAGAACCGAACCGAATCGAAACACTCGTGGCTAGACCTTAACAGAGAGGTCCACAGTCCTTGAGCAAGGACCCGTTGGAACATTTCGCTAAAAAAACTTTTGAATAAACATTAACAACGGTTTAACTTCCGCAGTAGCGTTTACAGTAAACCATTCAACGTCTGCGCGGACATTCATCGTTGCTAAAATCACTCTGTCATTCTTAAACAGCCGCAGCATTAAAGTTATCCATTATGTAAAACACAACTTACCGAAAACGACTGCCTGCTTTTTGTGGGTCATTTCTGTTCAGATTTTAATGTTGTTGTGAAAAAGGTAGCAGTCTACTGCCAGACGTCTCTTCAAGGTTTCGTTTAGAAGCAAATGCTTTTTTTGCGGAAGGATGGAGAGACAGAGTGAGAGTGAGTGAGAGAGAGAGAGAGAGAGAGAGAGAGAGAGAGAGAGAGCTCCTAGGCGGGAGGTGTGGCTTCAAATGGAAGATGTCTCTCCCCACACAGGACTCGGTTAATACGTGTTCAGTAATATAGATAACTGGATTATCTGTAGTATTTATGTGACTTTGCACAAAATTACGCTTCAATAAATACGAGTAAACGAAGGATTATTCTAAACACTTTTAACAATTTTGACAGGTACCCCCCCCTCCCCCACATTCACTCATACACACTCACTGACACACACACATACACATAAATACACACTGCTGCTATGACATAAACGTGAAGACTTGGTGAGGGAAAAACGTGAGGTTTAGTCAGAAATCTGTGTGTATCACTGCTGTTCAGAACCGATTCTCTAGCTGCAGCAACATTAGCTGAGCACTAAATACCTGTCAGGTTATGCCTTATCAGACCGTAGTGTGTACTTACAGGTTTAACTCCCAAAATACAAGGGTAGAACATCTTAGCGTCTTAGGATAAAAACGAAATGATACAAAATGCTTTCAGCAGTTACATGTTTTATATAAACATTATATTTATCTTTATAAATAACCCAACACCAATAAAACTATAAGTAGTATATTTTGTAATTGATCTAAACATGATTCCAGCATCAGTTATTTATATAAGCTGCAAATTTCTGCATCGAAATCACTTGCTTCCAGCTTTAAACAGTTATTATTAAAAGTAACGTGATATGACGTAGTCTATGCAGAATATTAGTACAATATAAGAACATGAGCTGTTTCAATTACAGCATTAATACAGTCATTATTGATTGGTCATGCAGTATTTTACTAATATTATTACTAATATACTGCATGGTCAATCCATACAACTGTATTAATGCTAGAAATTAAAGCAGTCAATGTTATTACGTCCTAATCCAACATGGACTACTGCAGTATGTTTATTTTAATGAGGGACTAAAGACTTTGTTCCTATTTGCCAAAGTGAACGTGTTTGTGATTATTAATAGTATTTTATGTATTTTTTTAGAAATCAGTAAGGAGACGTGAGAGAGGACAGAGAGAGAGAGAGAGAGAGAGAGAGAGAGAGAGAGAGAGAGAGAGAGAGAGAGAGAGAGAGGTAAACGTGAAACAAAATACATAGTCTAAGTCTAGTCAAAGCCGTTTATGGGAGAATGGATGGGTAACATGAATTAGAAGTCAGCATTTGAAGTTGTAAACATTTGGCATTGTTAGGTGAAGTGGGTGTTACGCTTAGTTACGGCTCTTCCTATAATACAAATGTTATAGTACAAAAGCTTGCAATAAGTTCCCGCTAGATAGAGTCAGTGCTGAGAACGAGAAAGAGAGAAACATATAGAATTGTGTAAAATGTCATTCTGTTTGCAGTTTTAAGCCAGAAGTATATAACACATCTTTTTCTGCAATGTCAGCAGAAAAGTAAGGACGTCAGCTGTTCGCATGATAATACCATAAATGGACACAAATACTGCCAGCCTCGGGCACCTCCTGTATCTGGACAGGGAATGAAAAATGCCTTACGGCTACGTACATTCAGGTTGATAAGGAGGTATTGAGGTAGGCCTACGAAATAAATGATAAAATTTAGGACTCTGAACAAAACATTATTGTCGTGTCAAAGTCACTCGGATCCTCCGTTTTTGTTGTTTTTTGGAAATGGATTAGTCTCACAATACTTGACAAATGTGTACATCATATTCCACCAATTAGACACCAATCACAAGTATGTTTCACTGTTCACAAATAAATAGATCCAGGTCTGTGTCTCGTGGTCTGCAATTTGTACAAATGCAGTTAAATTCGTGAATGCGCGGCTTTGTTTTTTTTAATAGATATATAATTTGTTTACGTGAAAATGAATGTATTTGTTTACATTTTCACTGGATATATTTGTGGATCTGGTTGAATGGCGTAAGGAAAGACTAAAAATCCCAAAACACACGAGAGGAATTTATCAAAAGTCACGGAAAACAGGCGAGTGACTTGATCCCAAAATGCAGGTTCAAGATTTATAAATAAATGTGTAATTTGCGACAGTGACTTAAAAAAAATATGCAATGAAAATGTAAACAAATGAAAATTTCACGTCAAAACATATGAAAAATTATTAATGAATTTAACTGTGTTTGTACGTATTACATACCACGAGAAATACCGGGACATATTTATTTGTGAATAACATGTTTGTGATTTGTGTTTAATTGGTGGAATATAATTTACACCATTGTCAAATATTTTGAGATTAATATTTCTCCATTTTACAGCTTCAAATCTACTGAACTGATATTGTTCACTCGCCGACTATATTCCCCCCGCAGTTGTACCAAAGTATACTTTTTACCGCTCAGTGATTTTAATTTTGTGGCTGATAATGTGTACATATATACTTATAACCTGTTACGCGGATCATCCATAACATACACCTCTCCCTTGTTGTACTGAGCCTCATTCATGAAACGCGCTAAAATTGTTCGTAAAACGCGCTTCACCCGCAAACGCACGCATTCATGAAAGCTTTCGTTGTTTTACAATATTCGTAGATACGAACAAAATGTACAGCGTATAAGACATCGAATGTACCAAAATATAACTGACATGACCGCACTTTAATTCATGTTTTTACTAATAGATTTAAATATAATTCGTCAAAAATAATTTCAAACGAAGCTACTCAACAGGCCACGTTTCTCAATATATATATATACTCTCTCTCTCATATTCTCATATATATGTATGCATATATATAACAGAAGTATAATGCACTGATTTCTACACAGGTTTATTATTAGCTGAGAGTGAAGGCTTCGTCAGCTTTCACTGCGGAATGAGACGAATCTCAACGTCAAATCCTCTGAATCCGCGGCTAAGCTCCTAATCCCCGGCTTATCTTCATAAAGGAGGTAACGACACCCACAACAAAAACACTCTCCACGCAGCGCCAGCTTTCTCTCACTATATCTATACAACCCTTTCCTCTTTATCCCCTCCACACCTCCCCGCCAATCTCCGACCCGGCAGGTGACTCTAATCAGAGACCCCACACCCACCTACACCACCTTGACACTATTCAGTTTACATATAACGCGAAACGCTATCTTCTGAACTTTGCTGCAAGGTGGCCATGTGGGAACCATTGCGGTGCTGTGTGTTATGAGTGTGTGACTTCTCCAACAGATGTATTTTAGTTCAATCTGCAGCAGAGGGTGTGTACCCCCCCCCCCCCCCCCCCCAAAAAAAAAAGAAGAAGAAACTACTCTACTGTATATTTGCAATATTTTTCTGAGTGAAAAGATGGTAACACAAGCAGTCCTGCACATAGTAGTGCTTATTCATATTTATTTATTTATTTATTTATTTAAATTATTTATTTTAACATATAAATCATTCCCACGGATTTTCCAGTGCCAACAAAAGAAATAATAGCAATAGAAAGCTCAGCTGATACCACAAAAAAAGCACATAACCTCTTCAGTTACTGTAAAGCCTTAAGTTACGGGCAGTCACGTGATAATGTGAGCATTTCCTGTAACTGGAAAGGTACATCAGCAGACTGGCGACCAGCAAGTGGGAGGGACATACAGGACAGAGACCAGTAAGTAGGCGCGGAAAGTGAGAGGTTAGGATTAAGGTTAGGTTTTGGTTGTTCCTCTCACTTGGAGCTATACCTCCAAATTGGAGGTGTCTCCTCGGCCTTGGGCGGGAAACATTCTTACACAAAAATGATATTAAAACACCTTCAACTTCAATTTTTTTTTTTTTTTAGAAAATAAGTACAAAGTGTTCATTAAAATGTGGAGAAATGTGTTCCCCTCAAAAGAGAGGTAACCAAAGAAGTGCCAGATAATTGCAGGGTGTGCGGGAGAATTGTAAAAAAGTATATATATATATAATTATCCACAGTTTAATTAACTAATGCTTATTTAATCTTTATAATAAAGAGCCTACATTAACGTCACATAAGAAACGTATCATGGAGTTTAGGCTACTTACGAACCTCTGTATGAGGAGAGAAATCTCCCAGAGCAGAAGTGTCTGCAAGTGCAGAGAAGAAGTGTAGCAGGCTTAAAAATAAAATAAAAAAAAAACCTCGCAAGGTTCAAAATCTCAGAAAACACCTGCCTCCGCCGATGTTTAAACATATGGTTATCCTCCAAATATTTAAAAAGGGATAGGTGTAGAGAATTTGGTCGCCTTCAGCCTCAGGAACATGGATGTCACTCCAGCTCCTCCCAAAACTACACCGATGGTAGTCCACCACTCCAGAGAATGGTGTTCCACTGCTCCACAGTCCAGTGGCAGGAGCTTTATACAAGGCCTTCATTTGCCCCAGAGACTCACAATCATTGGTGAACGTACTCATTATTATGGGATATGCTGTGAAATCTTTGTCAATAATATGCTAAGTCGTAATTAAATATAATCACACTTTCTGGAATCAGTAAGTCATATAAATAACAATTTTGATATACGGGAACAGAAGTATGTGATTCATACTGACCACCTTACACCACACCCTGCCCAGAACTCACAGGCGATCAGTTCTAGTTCAGAAGCATGATAACACACAAGTGACCTCTTTATATGCAGATAACAGCTATATATATATATATATATATATATATATATATATATATATATATATATATATATTGTTTATTTTCAGTGAGTGTTAACCGGGCGCCCAAGTCACTGTTTACCTGTTTACTACATTCTTGTGCGTTTTTCTACTGCATTCAAGCAGCACACGCAGGACATTGATATGCACTCCGTTACTACACTTAGGTCGCAAGAAATTAATCTACGTCCAGAGGTATACTGTAAGCATTAACACCTATTACACAGAATGTATATTTAGATGTCGATAACGTAAATGAATGCAACCCGTTGACGTAAAAAAAATACGTCAATTCTAATATGCACTGTGTTATTACAGACCTACTATTAACACAGAGAACACTGGGATTACTGTGGCTTTTATTGTGATTATCAACTACAGTCCAAAGCCCTTTATGAGTTCCTTAGAAGTTCATAGCGCCTGACTGCCTTTAAATGACTAAGACGAGCTAGTTTCATATCAAACCACGCAGCGTTGGAAGAACCGCCGTTTTCTAGGCCTGAAGCGTCATGCTGGCGCTCTCTCTGCCTGCGCCACTGCCGTGGTTCTGCTCAGCATTAAGCGGACTGCGCCGCGTAGTAAAGGGCCAGTGAGTCCTCAGTGACACATCATGGATTTACTAGTTTTATATTTAGCAGCTTTGCAGCTCTTTCACTGCAGGGGTGTCCAAACCCAGGAATAACTCCAGTTCCACGTTGAGTCAGACAAGTTTGAGTTCAGGTCAGAATTTCTAATGTGATGTATGTGGCGACGTGAAAGGCAGTAAACACATTCAAATAACTGTCTTCATAATTGCACTGTAAGGAAAGATAGGGAACAACGGCGAGGCTGAGTGTGTGTACGTTCGTCCGAAACACCGCTGAAAACAAATGACACTGAATTTATTTTCTCGGTTTACGTCAAAGTGTTGCATGAAATTAAATAATCTACATCCAGATTTAAAGCTTGAGGATAAGTACATTATTCAAATTACACAAGTGGGCTGCGTATTATTTAATTTCGTATAACCTTTTGACGTATTTTTTTCCAGTGATTATCGTTTTAAATAACTAATTAATATATTATTCAAATGTTTGGTTTCTAAATAATGGTGAGCGAAAAATAATAATGATTCCGGGTAGACTCCGGACCCACCGCGACCCTGAAAAAAAAAAAACGCTCAACAGAGTAACAGAAAATTGACAACACAATGTATGAACTCGAATTCTTGAACGTTTTATTTATATAAACGGGTCAAAATAAAAAAAATAAATTCAAAGCAACGTTTTGCGACAGCCTTGTGGAGTTGTTTCGACTTCTGGTAACATGACATTGATCCAACAAAGTGTTTTGAGTACAGAGAGTTACTTTGACAGACAGTAAAAACATATTTATAACATGAACTTAATAAATGTCACCATCAACAGTTATTCAGATTACTTTTATTCTGTGCCAATCACAGCTCACATCTTTCACATACTTGAAACAGTAAAAAATATTGTTTACTGTATAAATGTCACAGTTATAAGGCTCAATTTGAGTCGCCTGAGTGTGAGACAATTTAAACAAAAGCACCTGAGGGTCATAAAAGTGTTCTTAGCGGTTATAACACTGTCTCACAGAGTTATGGAAAGCTAGCCCGCTAGCAGGCTAATTCTGCCTATATCCACCAAACACAGGCCATCAACACGGTCAAATCTAAACACACCAATAAAATAAACCACCTATTTGGGTGATGAAAATGGTTATAACCCTCACTCTGACAGCTTTTTTGTTCCTCAATAAGGTGAGTTTGGAGCAAACTAAAGCAGGCTTCTCTGGTAAAATTCATCTTGTCCGAGTGGGCGGGAGAAAGCAAATGAATGACAAAATGGCGTTTTCCAAAACAAATAACTTTTTTAAAACAACATTTATTAATTGTGTTAATTATATTATTTATGTTACCAAATCTCAATAAAACACCAAATGAAAATAAAAACTCTACCAAAATCATTCTTTTACATTTTTAATCTTATATATTTAAGTACTGGCGAAAGGCCACCAGAATGACTTTTTAGAATGCATCAGTATATGGACACATTAATACATTAAAATGATAACTGGTGGTTAAATTGACTGCTTGTTTTATGTAAAAATGATAAGCAAGCATGCAACATATGTAGGTAGGTTAAAGTGACTGTAAATGTAAAACACTTCCTTTTTCAAAAGTCACATCTTTTGAGAGTCAGGTGCTTGGGGAAATGCAACAAATTAATGCAAAAAGAGAGTCTCAACTACACACACACAAACATGTTAAATTAAAATGAGCAACATCGATTAGCATAGCTTTACTGGAGTAATGCTGATAAACCATAGGTCTGTCCCAAAGCCTAGTGAGCTGCTTAGAACGTTGACAGTTGTTTAAATAGGCAGCGTTCTAACTGTCGTCTGTCCTGAGGAAAAACGGCTCGTTCCCGCCCACCGCGCGAGACAAGAGTTTACTTACCTCAGCGGCTAGCTCAACACAATTATTTTCGCTCTGGGAGGAGAGCGAAATAGACGACTGTTGTGCTTGTGATGCGTCGACTTAAAGTTTGGCCAGAATAAAAATGTATCTCAGTAGGCCGTATAATGAGGTATCGAAGTGGGACAGCGTACGTATCGGGAGCGCGAACACCATGACGTAAAATGCTCTCTAGTTAGTCAGCTCATTGGTTTTGGGACAGACTCTTAAAGTGGCTCAAACAATGAGGTCTACAGATTTATAATTTCTTTAAATCCAGGCACATATTTTAACATTTCTACGACATTGAATTTGAACTACTTAAATATGGCGTGGTATTCCTGATGTATTCCCTTTTATATCTTTATTCGTCATGGTATATATTCGTTATATCTTTACCAGCCCAGTGAAGAAGGAACGTCCCTGGACGTTCAAAATAGGTCTAAAAGTAGTCTGCCCGTCAAGGACATATTTTAAACGTCAATGGACGTCCAAAATCCATCTTAATAAGTTAGTTAAGTGGTGACCCATCGATAACGTCAGTGGACGCCCAAAACGCGTTTTATAAAAGTAATTTATTTCGGGAGCAATTAATAACGTCAATGGACGTCCAAAATACGTCTAATATTCGTCTTTTCAATGTCTGTGTTTGGACGTCTTTTCAACTTTCATTTTCAACCTTAAGAGAACGTTGATTCGACGGCAGTCCTAAATGTTTACTGGGAGTGCGTAATAAGACTTAAGAAATGAATGTCGTTGTCAAACAAATATACAGACACAGGGCAGCAGGGTCCTTCCACAGTCAAAAACACAAGTGGTCTGGCAGTGCAAAAAAAGTCCATAGGTGTGAATGTATGAGTGATGCAGACTGCGACCAGCGCCATGCATTAGTTCTGCGTTTTCCTGCCTTGTGCCCAAAGATCCTATGTAAACCCCCTGCTGTGACCCTGAACTGGATGATAGTTGTAATAAATGAATGAATGAAAACAATTCCTCCCAAAGGTGTTTAAACCACCCGTCCTTCTGGGGAATCCACCGGGTTATTGGAGTCTGAGCCCTCTGCTATAAACGAACCATTCTGAGCACCAGGAAGAGCCATTTAACAATCATTCGTTGTTGTGCCTTGCTGTAGCTACGTCTGCAACAAGTATCCCTCAGGTTTCGCAAATATCTGCAGGTAATAAAAAAAAAATCATATTATATACACTTAAAGAACAACAGCCATTTCTGACATTTAAATAAAAATACAATACACTAACATTTTTTTACTATTAAGGGAATTAATGTCATTATTCTACAAAACAACAGTATTGTTTTTCTCACATATTTTGAGAAGTCATTGTGAGAATAGAGCCTCTGTCATTGCTAATCTGGGCTTAGCACTGCAGAAATTGTAACCTTCGTAAGAGGGCAGGAAATCCTATTGACTCATTTTTTCAGTAGAGTGCTGTAAAAATATATACATCTCAAACAAAAAATATTCAGTTCAGTTCATTCTGGAAAATATGTATGCTGTAAATGTACTCTGGTGGGCCATTATAGAATCAGACACAGGACTGCAACACACAGGTGTGCTGACATTTGAAGAAAAGTGGCAAATAGGGCAAACTACACACACTCATACAAACCCTAATGAGTGAGAGACTGATCCAAAAGTACTGTTTGGACTATCAGAGTCAGGAATGTTTCTATAGAGAAAATGAGTTAGGCTCTTACCTCTTCAGTTTCTCTCGGCAGAGAGCACAGAGAGGATACAGAGGACGATCACAGCAGTTATTCCAACAAAAGCAGGTGTGGATTTATCTGTGGAAAAATACAAAACACACATTCATTTGGCTTGATCAACTTCACCTGTTGTCATGGGCGTCCCACTGGTCTGCTTGTGCAATCACACATCCAGCCCCCTGGACTTTAAGGAATTCCAAAATTTGGAAACTCGAGACTCCCCTAAGGAGAGACAAATTCAAACTTCATTTTAGTGGAGGGGGATGCCCTCACCTTTAGGCAACTTTAGTTGTCTCTTGCCAATGGATTCCCAGGTTTCCCCGTTTCAGAATTCCTTGGAGTAATGGGTGGGGGGGCTGGATCTGTGGTAGCTCTCCATGACACGTGTAACACCAAATGCAGCCTGTTGGGATCTGATTTTATGATCATACCCAGATGAGGTGTATAATCATAGTCATATGCAAAGGTTTATCAAATTATCCTGATGAAAATAAGCAACGATTATTTATTAAATATTATTAGTTACATAAAAAGGCCATTTAAAGGCCACTTACCATAACAAGAAGCACACTCCACTCAGAGTGCTATATCACTCCCTACTCCCTACATAGTGTACACTTTAAATCTAAACAGAATCATGCAGTTTATGGCTAAATATCAACTGCCTTATATAGCAATGCTTCTATAGTTACATCAACAACATAGTGCACTACAGGGGGAATAATGAGCCTTATGGGATTCAACTCCAGTGTGAAATGAGAGCTTTCTCTCTGTGGTTTTAATCAGATTTACATTTCATTTGAATTGGTCTCAAACTATTGACTCTCTTCTGACTGAAGTGTAAACATTAACATTGTGTACGTACCCAATGAACCAACTCTAAATCCTGATAAAGTGACTCAGGACAGAAACTCTTTAGACCTGTGGGTATTTAATAGACCTGAGGTTTGGGAGGAAAACCACACACATAAAATCAAAATAAATGGTTTCTTGACAACCATTTCCTAAAAACCAGGCTTTCTGACCTCAACCGGATATCATAGTACGTGTGTAGATAATAGAAAGTACCTTTAAGTGGTGACAGAGTGGGACAGAGGCCTGTAAAAAGAAAAAAAAGAACAAAAAAAAACAATTGAAAACACTGTAAATCAGGGGTGGAACAACCTGCTGCTCATGAGCTGCATTAGGCCCTTTTCCATCCATAATAACAACAACATGTCCCTATGAATATCCAGCGACTACTCAATTGTCTGTACTAAAAATTTTGGACAAAAATTACAGTACAACGGTCCATCCATGAATTTAGTAGATCTTGTTCTCTAAATCAAGAATTATTCCATAAGCTATTATAAAAAACTGGTGGCTACCATAAATGTCCAAAAAAATAAAATAAATGTGAAGTGTGATATACGGACGCTGTTTCTGGGGCTGTGGTCAGGGTGACACCCAAACATTTAAATCTTTGAGCGTCTGGAATTGAAACGCTTGGATTTGACTCAGTCTCGGTTTGTGGTTGCCATAAGATGTGCCGGCTGTAGCATGGTAGCTGTGTGTACGCATATTTGTGTAAATACTTTGCTTGTGGCTCCTGGTAGTAGTGGGTTTATTTTTTGGCTCTTTGTGACCGATAGGTGGGACACCCCTGGGTAAATATCACAGCAAAAGACTGAAAATGATTTTATTTTAAAAATGTACCAAGCCTTTCTGTGAAGAATGTGCTGAAGGATATAAGCATTGAACTCACCCGAACAATTTGTGGAAACCTGTAAAAAAAAAAAAAACCCACAAAAAACGTCAATGAAATCTTGATGCCATCTAATCTTCAAAAACCTACGCAATTAACATCAGAAGAAATGTGGTTATCTATAAAGCGAAATCTATTGTGGTTTTTTTTTTCCATTGAATTGACACAATCTTACTGGCTTTGATACGTGTACAAGCCAAAATAAACTACAAATGGCAGGATATCTTTGGTATTTAGAGATACAATGAGCTGTCTGTTTTTCCATTTAAAGATTTCTATTCTTTATCTGATATTTTCAGATTCAGGCCACTTTCATATGTGTCTTCTTTGCTCTTTGAGCAAATCAAATTTCATGCAAACGTTTCCTCGATGTGTGCATTCCACATAACTTCCCAGTGCCAGGAGGAAAAGGTGGACGGCAACCATGTGGAAACGTGTGTGTGTGTGTTTGTTCAAGGCATTTTTGTTCCAGTTTGAGGAATTAAGGTAATGGTAACGGACTGTTCAGAGCATTTAAATTTCTCAAAAACAACTGAATTTTTAAACTCACTTTGTCAGATTGTGTTGTTTCTCATGTTGCAAGAGACACAAGCAACTTCACACTTAGAACGTGAGAAACATTCATACACAGGTCAGTGTATGAACGTAAAGTTATTGGCTTGATTTTGGAATCAGTTCATGTTTTAATTTTCTACTGAGTTGTTATTCTTCACCTAGAAATTTATTGTGAAATGGTCATGTTTGCGACACAGCGCTGCACACAAACACCAGCCTGGTTCCACTAATTCATTTCAAAAAGAACATGTGGCATTGATCTTTTGCACAGGCGGCTCTGATTAGAAGTGTATTTTGTTCAGAATAGGCCACATTACAAAGAAAATGTGGACCAAAAAAAATTATTTAGTCACAAAATCAC
The DNA here is from genome assembly GCF_029633855.1 of Hoplias malabaricus. Lineage (NCBI taxonomy): Eukaryota > Metazoa > Chordata > Actinopteri > Characiformes > Erythrinidae > Hoplias > Hoplias malabaricus. Next base: position 7,158,000 of record NC_089809.1, read on the forward strand.
ATTTGGACATGTGCCTGCTGTGTGAATGTTGACCATGTGACATAATTTACACTTTCAGACTAAACTGGTTAACAACTATGTTTCATTATCCTTTCTTTCGTTGTGTTAAGACCTAACAGGATATGAACTGTGATAAACCTTTTATGACTCACCCCAGTACAGGTGTTTCTGTATGTCACGTTGTCAGAACAAGAGTAAAACGTACAATAACGGAGGCCACTGCTTTGCACAAATGTGTTGCTGACATTTTCTTCGTTAGCGTACACTGTTCCCTAAAGACACACAAACAGACCAAATGTACAAAGTGTAAAAATGATCACATTTCATTTAGGTACTATTTTTTTTGCTTAGTCCCAAGACGTCTTTCCAAAACTGTTTATAAAACAGGTGGAATATGATTTATACCAATTGCTAATAGCTTCAAGCCGCATAGGGTCATGTTAGAGAATACAACACTCCTGGAAATTCGAGGTATACTAATGAACTATATCTGTCTTTATTGTAGCAACAGGTTCTACTATATTTCTTCTAAAAATGCAGGAACTGATGCTGCGTGATTAGTTCTAGATCACAAGAGCTGTTCCAACCCAACCCAGCCTTTCTGCTACTCCAAAGCCCAATACTGAGGAGTTTGTACCTCTGCAGTCCATGCTTAGCATTAGGCATGTTGACGTTAGCCTCATATTCAGTGACTCCAGCACATGCCAACAATCTTTGGATAAAGAATGTTTACTATCAATAACACGTTCAGATCTTAGTCTTAACGCACATTTATGTACTCACATTAATCATCCAGTTGTATGCATCACAGTGCGGTATATTTAGACTGAGAAAGAAGGAATAGGTGCGATTACGATTCCACTTAGCAAAACATTCTCTACTGGCTTCAGCAGGGCATGACCACCACCAGAGGATGGAGACAGCTGCGCAACAGACAAAACCTGGATAGAAAAATGAGTTGCATTGGTAGCACGTAATGACCAAGCTAAAAATGTTTATTTCGTTTATGTTTAAACTGGGGAAACACACAAGGAGAACACACCAACCTCCTCACCCGGAGTCATTACATGTGGTCCTTTCCTCTCTCACAGTCTGCCCAGACTGGCCCTTTGCCCTTCTGTTGACTCTTACTGTCTCTCTTACCTCATTTCCTGTCACACTCTCTCGTGTTTTTATATATAAAAATGCGAGAGAGTGTGACAGGAAATTAGGCAATAGGGGGGAGGAACATAGCTAAACTGCCCCTTAGAGTGGCAGAAACGAGACAAATCCCTATTGGTTGCCCTTCACAAGTCAAATAAATAACTGGGTGGCTTCTTGGTGTTATTTCTTGCAGTAGATTATGATGATGTGCCTCTAGAGCAAGAAAATTCCAAAATGTGTGTTAAGTAGTGCCCTTATATGGTTGCCTTTCAATAGACATGGGTGCATTATTAAGTGTCTTCTGTTGTGCCCCTTCTTGAGTGTACTTTCCAGTGGAGAAAATGGCATGCATAGGGTGTCCATACAATTGAGAGAATACTGATATGTTTCCCAATGGAAGCCTCGTCGGTGGAGATAATGTTATACAGCGTCCTCTAGTTGTCCCTACAATGGGATAAATTCAACATCCCCTTTAAGTGCCCTCTCAGAGGCCCTTCCATGTGAGAAAACATGATGCAGTGCCCTTGTAACAGCCCTCCTTCTACAGGCTTTCCCACAGTTGGTGCCATGATAGTTTATGTTTGTAATGTGTAATCAAACTTCCTAATAATGTATTGTTAAATTTAAATAAATCAAGGATTAAAACTATTTCATCATACATGATGCATCACAGTGGCACAGTGACGCAGCATTTTAGTGTCGCAGTCACACAGCTCCAGGGGCATGGAGGTTGTGGGTTTGAATCCTGGTCCGGGTGACTGTCTGTGAGGAGTGTGGTGTGTTCTCCCTGTGTGTGCGTGGGTTTGCTCCGGGTGACTGTCTGTGAGGAGTGTGGTGTGTTCTCCCTGTGTGTGCGTGGGTTTGCTCCGGGTGACTGTCTGTGAGGAGTGTGGTGTGTTCTCCCTGTGTGTGCGTGGGTTTCCTCCGGGTGACTGTCTGTGAGGAGTGTGGTGTGTTCTCCGTGTGTGTGGGGGTTTCCTCCGGGTGACTGTCTGTGAGGAGTGTGGTGTGTTCTTCCTGTGTGTGCGTGGGTTTCCTCCGGGTGCTCCGGTTTCCTCCCACAGTCCAAAAACACACATTGATAGGTGGATTGGAGACTCAAAAGTGTCTGTAGGTGTGAAGGTGTGAGTGAATGTGTGTGTGTTGCCCTGTGAAGGACTGGCGCCCGCTCCAGGGTGTATTCCCGCCTTGCGCCCAATGATTCCAGGTAGGTTCTGGACCCACCGCGACCCTGAACTGAATAAGCGGTTACAGATAATGAATGAATGATGCATCACAGGCTTGGGTTTGTGGGGAACAGTGGGCGTCGTGCACTAGGTGCCCTTTTATTTTATCGCCCCTGCTTTCAGACAGTCGAGTCCGCACTGGGCGTAGTTGTCTATGAAAAGTGTGTGTGTGTCGGATGTACGGCATTTATACGCTGAATAAACGATGAGCTGAATAAGTACGCTCTCTAAATAAGTATGAAGTAAGATCTGGAAAACAGCTCCCGCTTCGACCGTTATAACTGTGGAGAGTGAAGAAAACGTGAGGTAAAACTGTCGACGAAGACGAAGGGGAAAAAAAGCTACTTACCGAGCGCTAGACTCATCTTAGCAGGTCTTGTCGCCGTTGCTATGGGATAAAAAGAGCAGCGCGTTAACTCTGCTGCGGGAGAACCAACAGCTCTATATACAACAGCTCTATATACAACAGCTCTATGACAGTGCAGACAGGCAGGACATGTGACTTCAGGAAGATGAAGCTCGATTAAGTTAAGTCCTCTTCTTCTCTCTCTTCTTACACTCCCTTCTTCTCTCTCCTCTTACACTCCCGTCTTCTCTCTCTTCTTACCCTCCCGTCTTCTCTCTCTTCTTACCCTCCCGTCTTCTCTCTCTTCTTACACTCCCGTCTTCTCTCTCTTCTTACACTCCCGTCTTCTCTCTCTTCTTACACCCCCTTCTCCTCTCTCCTCTTTCCAGCAGGGAAACAATTAATAGCTGTACATTTTATTATTTATTTAGTATTAAGTAACATTTTCACCTGCAGCTTGGACACATTGTATGTCTTTATGCCAAGAATAAACCATATTTAGCGAGTAATAATTCCAGTGGTGCAAGCAGAGGCCCTTTTCTCCAAGAGTGCATTATAGGTTCAAAAGCTGATGAAATATTTAACTGTTCCTACTCTTCGCTAATGGTTGTCCACATTCCAGTGTCTGCCTCCAGGCTGCTGAGGATTGCAGAAGAATGAGGTGGAGCATGGGCCATTTAATGAAGGGCGAATGGTGTAAAACCTGTGCTAAACTGATCTGTCGATCCATGGTTGTGATCCCTCATAGGTGCAGTTGAAAGTGGAACAACAAACATTTGTAACAAGTAGAGTTGTCAATGGATTACTATCTCTTAATTTGCATAAATAAAATGTACGCTCTACTCGACAGACGCTGTGTTTACATTGCTACATAAAACCGCTGTGTCACAGGGTTCAATAACAAAGTGAAATATGGGAGGAAATTGTGGCTGAATTTGGGGAAATGGTTAATTTAGTTTTAAAAGAATTAAAGGTTCCTAGATCAGTCACGTGTATTAACATGCTAATGTTCCCCTCTACACTGTCCCTGTTGATGTAGAGTGGGGCAAGGACAGCTATGTGCCTCAGGTAATCCATGACAAACAAATCTGGCTTCTGACAGACACTATTCTGAAGCACCGTAACAAGAATTACATTTAAGAATAGGTTTCACATTGTGTTTTTTGTTTTGTTTTTTTATTATGTATTTGTTTAACTCATTGGTGGTTATCTAGAGTGTGAAGGGGTAAATGTGGGAATATTGAGGGATTCAGGCTAAAGCTGTTGGTTTAATAGCTCTATAACATGGCTCCTCAAAATGGAGGTACACTTCACTGGTACCAAAGGTAGAGTTTAAACCTGCCAGTGATTGTTTATTAGCACCAAATTCACACACATAACTGAAATTAAGAACAGTTTTCAATAGGGAACAAAGGTGAATGGGGACATCCCAGTCTATATTTAGCCTTTAACAAGCAATCCCAGCTAGACCTCTGGCTTCTTGCAGCAAGACTGTTTGAACCCATATCTATCCACCCGCCCCTGCCCCTTTATTTGACCTCCTAGCCCCTCCCATTGGCCTGGGCCAGGCCATTCACTGGTAAACGGGGGTTGCTTCAGACCTAAAGAAAATTAACCACAGAACAGAAATGATTTCCTATTGCTTCTACAGCTAAGTTCATTATTATTATTATATATATATATACGATATTTAATGTTTTTATTGTTCTCCTTCTTCCCCTACAGATCCCCCTTCTATCATAGACTGTGGACTCTACCGGCCAGTGCAAGGGAAGCCCAGGGAGGTGTCAGCACACACTTTCAGGATTATATCAGAAGGTAATTGTATTTTTTATGTTCAAATTCTAACAGTTCACCTAGGCTTTATACGTCTGCAAACATTAGTTCTTTATTGTCCCTGCATCGTTTATAGTCTTGATATTAATGAGCTGACTCACTGGCCTTATCACAGAGAGTAAATAAAATAAAATAAAATAAAAACAGCTATATTTGTGATGTAGACATTGTGATGTCTGGTTCAGCAGCGCTGCAAAAAATCGATCAGTTTGTAGTAGTGTGAATCACAACTCAATGTTCACAACTCACCATCTGCTGATGGTGGTGAATGTGAGACGTGATAATCACAGCATGCGGATATCACTAACCAAATGTATTACTCAGTCGTCAGATTAGTAATATCAAAGGAAATGCAAATAAAAACCCATATTACAGTCTTGTAGGTGGCACGGTGGTTTGGTGTTTAGTGTGCCTCTTCGCTTCTCAGCGCTGGGATCTTGGGCTCAAGTCCCATCTGGGTGGAGTTTCAATTTTCTCCTTTCCTCCGTTTGCTCCGGTTTCCTCCCACGGTCTAAAAACACATGTTGTTAGGTGGTGGTTTTGTGACTCAATAGTGTCCGGTCTGTTGGCATGCTTGCAACTGGTCTAATGTGTTTACGAACCCCAGTGTCTGTAAATGGTCTCTCTCTCTCTCTGCTCATGGTAAAGAAAAGGCATCTGGGGTTTTAAGACAATGGAGAAACCTTTAAAAGCACAAACCAATATAAGAATATTGCTCTTTTCCTGCTTCATAAGTGGGTAAGATTAGATTACTTTAGAGTACTTAAGGTGGAATGTTTCCAAATTCAAGAGAGCGCTAGCAGCATGAAACTACTAAACCCTGACTAAAAGTGCTACAAAAACAAACCACAAATGAGTGTCTGTGAAAATCCAAACTGTGAATAAAAGCTTACAGACAAGTTCAAATTCACCCACAACAGTCATTTTCTTCTTCTCAAATCGTAAAGGGCACAGCTTCGGAATGTAAACAGATCAGAGAGAACAGCATTTCCCCAGAGTCGCAGACATCCTCTTTATGTTTCAGGTCAAAGCCGGGTTGTTAGTCTATAGGGTGTTGGCCTAAATCAAGCCTTAAACTCTGAGGTTCACAAAGTGGGAGGTGTGTGTGGAATTCCAGTGTAAAGGGGATTTGTCACTTTATTGTCATTATTATTATTTTTTGTAACAATTAAAAATAATTAAAGGGAACTGCAGTGGAGATTTGAAACAAAAGACATGTACGTGTGTGTGTGTGTGTGTGTGTGTGTGTGTTTGTGTGTCAGAGTGGGGGTCTCTAAAATATTCTCATTTAAAAAATGGAAGACACTGTAGAAAATATTTGGGAACAACAGCTGTAGAGTTGAATTGTATGAATATTATGCAATTCATGATTTTGTTGTTTATTGCTGAAATTTTGCAGATGATTATCATTTTTTCCACCAAGTTCTTTTCACTGTCTTGTGACCACAGGCCAAGAAAAGAAACATAATAAACTCTGTCCATTGCAGTTTCTACTAGTGCCCTCTGAGGGAATGTCCCCAAGGATCCAAGAATAATACTCAGACAAACGAAATCTGGTACGCCTCCCCAGGACCACGTGATAACTGGCCATTTTTATGTGTACGTGACATTAATGCTTTTTAAAATGTCTCAATCAAACACAGAGTTAGAGAAAATTTCCATGAGTCATTTTACCTCTGACTTCTCCTTTTTTTTTCCTGGAGCTTCGTCTGAAGCTGTGTGTGTGTGTGTGTGTGTGTGTGTGTGTGTGGGTGGGTGGGTGCGGGGGTGCACACAACCTATTAAGACCCAGGCAGGAAGCAGGAGGTAAATGTGCTGATGCAGCACAGACTTCTGAGAAATATATAAAATAAAAGGTCTTTTAACAGAACTTGATATGTTTTAAACGTGGGCACAGTAGCTTTGTTTAAAAATGCAGTGCAGCAGCGATGCACCGGAGAGAAAATGATTGCCTGGAAATGAAAACCAAAGATGTGTAAAATATCAAACAACAGAAAGTGAATTAAACATGACTAAGAGATTCCTGACATGTATTTAATGAACACAAAACAAGCAGAGGACTAAAGGCCTTAGGAATGGATAGGTAACTGGCTCCGCTGTGTTGGTGGGGTTAAGTGGATGGCGGTGGGTTTGTGGAGGGGGCAGCAGTGTGGTTGGTTGGAGAGTAGGTGATTTGTATAGTACGAGGCTGTACCTTTTTTTTTTTTTTTTTCTTTTTTGTTGTCAGCATCTTGGAAGAAGCTCGAGCTAATTTTGTTTTGTGGTAAAATCGTCTGAATGAGGAAGTCGGTGTGTGTACCTGAGAAGTGAACAAACGTGAACAGTGCATTGTGTAGCAGTAACAAACATAAACATATCAATAAAAATAGAAATCGGGTTATGATAAAGATCTCACAGGCTGGATATCACTTATCTGGCCGCTTACTTTGTGTGAGAATGTGTGAGAAAAAAGAGCTGGCTGCACATAGCTTGTTCTTAATTTTTTTGGTACTTTCCAGGTCTGTCAGGGGTTTACCTGAATCAACAAGTTTTTAGACTAATTTAGGCATTGTCATTTCCTCAGGTAGCTGCTTTACCTTTTGCAAATGTTTGACTCTTGTTTTTGACTTTTGTTTATTGATTATATTGTGAAAGAAAAACATGAGAACAATAGCTGTGCAGGGAATACACTCACAGCATTTTTCTGTAGAAAAGAAGCCCAATTTGGATTCATTCTTTGAGTTTAAAAAGACTAAACCCTAGCATTTTTATATGATAAAAAAAAGTATGTTAACTTTTATGATCAGCAATCAATTTTATTACGGCTTTTACCCAGCACCCAACCAATCACAGCCTGTGCAGCTCTTTCTTATCACGTTTTGTATTTATATTACAATTTGCTAGTCTCTCTCACCATGACTTGCAGCTTCTTTATGCCACAAATGAACTGGATGAATGTGACATTATTAAATTCGTATCTATATTACATTTTTATCTACCGTCTGGTGCACATTGTAAACACAGACTAGTGTTTAACTTGATAACATGTTACAATGACACACTCTCCCTCAGAACTTAGCCTGAGTGATGTACAAATTAAAACCATAGCATCAACATTATTCCACGATTAAAAGCCATTAAAATATGTACTGGACTCTGAATGTTTTCGGTTTCTATTTAGTCAATAGCTGTCTGCTGATATGCAGTTGTGCCTCTGTTATTAATGGGCTCAGTTTACTGCACGCTAGAGATGACAGCATGGTGAAAACGACTGAAGGCTACAATTCCTGCAGGGTGTTTCTCCTCCCGTTTGGTGCGATATTAACTTCTTCTGCTCTGGAAATGATTTACACTAAACGCGGGTACATTTCTGTGAGGATTTGCCAACACCAATGGATCTTCCACTGTAAAATGTCATTAATTTTTTCCACATTTGTCAGGTTGGTGAATACTAATGAGATCAGGCAAAGGACATGGCATTGTTTATGGGTTTATAGGAATTCCCTGTAAAATTCCTCCTGGTTCATGCCTTCATTCACATTCCTTTGTGTAGGAGGCATGAACATGGATGGTCTGCTGAAGATATTTCTATAGAGAGTGAGAGAGAGAGAGAGAGAGAGAGAGAGAGAGAGAGAGAGAGAGAGAGAGAGAGAGAGAGAGAGAATTAGACAGAAGAGCAAGAGAAGGAGAGAGAGATAGAAAGGGAGTGAGTCAGAGAGAGAATTAGACAGAAGAGCAAGAGAAGGAGAGAGAGATAGAAAGGGAGTGAGTCAGAGAGAGAATTAGACAGAAGAGCAAGAGAAGGAGGGAGAGAGAGAGAGAGAGAGGAAGGGAGAGAGAGAGAGAATTAGACAGAAGAGCAAGAGAAGGAGAGAGAGAAAGGAAGTGATAGCGAGTGAGAGAGGCACAGAAAAAGGAAGAGAGAGAGAAAGGGAGAGAGAGGGAGAGAGAGAGAGAGAGAGAAAGCATTAGACAGAAGAGCAAGAGAAGGAGAGAGAGAAAGGGAGTGATAGATTGAGAGAGGCACAGAAAAAGGAAGAGAGAGAGATAGAAAGGGAGTGTGAGAGAGAGAGAATTAGACTGAGCAAGAGAAGGAGAGAGAGAAAGGGAGTGAAAGAGAGTGAGAAAGGCACAGAAAAGGGGAGAGAGAGAGAGAGAGAGAGGAAGGTAGAGAGAGAGAGAATTAGACAGAAGAGCAAGAGAAGGAGAGAGAGAAAGGAAGTGATAGCGAGTGAGAGAGGCACAGAAAAAGGAAGAGAGAGAGAAAGGGAGAGAGAGGGAGAGAGAGAGAGAGAGAGAAAGCATTAGACAGAAGAGCAAGAGAAGGAGAGAGAGAAAGGGAGTGATAGATTGAGAGAGGCACAGAAAAAGGAAGAGAGAGAGATAGAAAGGGAGTGTGAGAGAGAGAGAATTAGACTGAGCAAGAGAAGGAGAGAGAGAAAGGGAGTGAAAGAGAGTGAGAAAGGCACAGAAAAGGGGAGAGAGAGAGAGAGAGAGAGAGGAAGGGAGAGAGAGAGAGATTTAGACAGAAGAGCAAGAGAAGGAGAGAGAGAAAGGAAGTGATAAAGAGCGAGAGAGAGACAGAAAAAGGAAGAGAGAGAGAGGAAGGGAGAGAGAGAGAGAGAGAATTAGACAGAGCAAGAGAAGGAGAGAGAGAAAGGGAGTGATAGAGAGTGAGAGAGGCACAGAAAAAGAAAGAGAGAGAAAGGTAGTGTGTGTGAGAGAGAGAGAGAGAGAATTAGACAGAGCAAGAGAAGGAGAGAGAGAAAGGGAGTGATAGAGAGTGAGAGAGGCACAGAAAAGGGGGGAGAGAGAGAGAGGAAGGGAGAGAGAGAGAGAGAATTAGACAGAAGAGAAAGAGAATGAGAGAGAGAAAGGGAGTGATAGAGAGTGAGAGAGAGAGAGAGAGAGAGAGAGAGAGAGGGGAAGGGAGAAACAGAGTGAGAGAGGGACAGAGAAAGGGAGTGAGAGGGAGAGAGAGAGCGAGAGGGACAGAGAAAGGGAGAGATAAAGTCTGTATGACCAAAATAAATTAGCTACAAGCTGGAATGACACCAAGTGGGTAAAAGGAAGTTAGTGCGTGAGCGTGTGCGCAAGAGATTTCACACAGAGGATTCGCTGAAATAATCTCAGTGCATGTCACAGCTATTAATAGGCCAGTAACTCATGTTAATTCACAGATTTATTCTTCTTTCATTCAGTTCAGGGTCAATAACCAATGCATGGTCAGGACCCTGCCCAATCAGTGCATTAACAGTGAATGGGGCCTCAGTATTTTGGTGTAAGTACAGTTAGGTCTGTGTGAGATCATCACCAACTGCCCTACAACACACTTCTTGATACTTTTTTTTTTTACATTTATTAAATTTTTATTGCTTTCTTGGCCATAATTCACCCCAAAATCAAACGTGCATTACCACTTCCACGTATTTCAACTTTAATTCAACTAATTTAAGCACAGTATATGACCTGTCACACACATCTCTGCTGAGGAAGTCATTAATGAATCAGAGCAAATGAAACCATGCCACCGTCTCTAGACACGCCCATGTTGCAGAGCATGGGGAATGCTTTGGTGAGACTTGTTTAAACTGGAATTCACAGCTCTTTAACAAACACAATGATTGTTTGTTCATGTGTTATTCAAGAGTTATCAAGACAAAGACATTCTTAAACCAAATAAGTATTCAGTTATTATGACTACATAATGGATTGTTTTTTTTCCCTTCTTCGACAAGATAAACAGTTTGAAGCTCTGACAGCGTGAATATTGTATTTCTACAGTTACACACTGTAGCTCATCTGTTGCTGTGCAGTTTGTGTTGGTCATCCATTCCTCCTTCATTAATGGTCATTACACGAAGACCACAGGATGCTGTTGGCTGGATAATTTCTTTGGTGGACTATTCTCTGTTCAGCAGTGATACTGAAATCTTTAAAAACTCCAGCAGCACTGCTGTGTCTGATCCATTCATGCCAGCACCACACACTAACACAGCATCAGAATGTCACTGTCACTGCATTATTGAGAATGAACCACCTCCCACTGTGAGGGTCCTGACCATTAAACACTAGAGGGAAAGGTGGCTATAAATGTATGCAGAACTACAGCTGGAGTGCAGTTTGTAACTGCAGAACTACAAAGTAGTTTTGAGGTAGAATCAGAGGTGGGAGGAAGAAGGGAGCTTCTGCTAAACCTCACACTTCTTAGCAGTAATGTGGTGGTTGTGTTTTTTCTGTAGCAACCCACAGATGAGCAAATATTTTATGAAAAATAGGTCATGTGTACTCTTCTTTTTCACATGTATTTTTGCACACAGGTTTAATGTGTCTTATTTTGGACAGTCTCAGCTATTTTATTTACATATAAATCACATGATTACCACAGGAATTTAGTGTTTCTCTGTTGTGTTTCTACAGGAAACAGCCACAATGCTTCTGATAAAAATAAATAAGGCCTTAAAGCCATGGCCCATGTGTCATCTGTGGACACCCACCCAGTTACTCACTCACACCTGTGGACACTTTCCCACACGCTTACATCTGTTGACATGTTGTTTTTGGAATGCTGAAGGAAACAATATCTAAAGTAATGACACATTTATTTCTATGAAATGCAGGACGTGAGATGGAGAATGACAGTGCTTTGTATTTCCATGTTAAGACTTTAAAATTCACATAAATGTATAGATATATGAAACACATTCAGGGTGGCACAGCCACGTTTCACTTTTAAAACAGAATGGACACTCGGAGGTCACTGCAAGGGTTAAAATAGACATAAATGCATTCATCACAACAGCACCGTGCAAAAGCCTCCACTGTAAATCCCCAACTGATTTAGCTAATGGTGATTAATAAAGTCCCCTCCACAAAAAGTTCTCACTACTGATGTTACTCAAAGATATGACATATTAATGGTTGTGAAATCACTCAGGGTTGGAATCTTCACGTGTAGCCGTCCTGTTTGGTCACATTTTTTCAGTTATGAATAAATCATTTAAGTCAGTGTTACCTGCATTGTTTTTTTCCCTCCTTTGTCAAGATAAACCGCTTGAAGTTCTGACAGCATGAATATTGTATTTCCTTCATTAATGGTCATTATATGGAGCCCACAAGAATGCTGTTGGCTGGATATTTTATTCTGGTGCGCTATTCTCTGTCCAGCAGTGATACTGCAAGCTTTAAAAACTCCAGCAGCACTGCTGTGTCTGATCCATTCATGCCAACACCACACACTAAGGTGGTACCACAATATCACAGTCACTGCATCAGTGAGAACGATCCACCTCCCAAATCACCACACAGACGAACCAAACTTTTATGAAAAATAAGTCATATGTACCATTCTTTTTCACATGTATCTTTGCAGAAGGTTTAATGTGTCCTATTTGGACAGTCTCAGCTATTTTAATTACTCATAAGTCACACGATTACCACAGGAATTCAGTGTTTATTTGTTTCTTTCATCAAAGTTCCTGTTTCAACCCTGTCACAGCTTTACAGGAAACAGCCGCGATGCTCTGTCTCCACAAAGAGTTAACCTCACTGCTGAGACTACCAGAGAAAAAGAGAGAGAGAGATAGAGAGAGGGAGAGAGAACATGGTTTTAATTAAGTTTCCAAGTGTCTTTTTTTATTATTATTATTTCTATTGACCCGTTTATCACAAATTTTCTTTGAACGCTGATGATATGTTACTGCACAATTTGTTAATATCACAAATATTTTATATCCTGCCCTAGGCAGTGTGTTTTAATGTTTGGCTTTTCTATAAGGAGGACAATGGCTTGATTCATGACTGCCTTAACAGTCTGAGATGAGTAATAGGACAACTGCCCTCGCTCTGTGTTTGTGTAACACATTACCCCCATTTTCCACTTCATAAAACACTGGATTAGCAGAAGTTCTAAAAGTGGTGGTAGCTGGCTTTCTACATCTGTAAGGAAGCATGTGTAGAAGTGGGTTGCATTTTATACTTTTCATGGTCAGATTAATCCCAAATTAAAACCTACACTAATTTGTCTGTTTCATTTTCTTAGACACTGTTCCAAGTCCTTTCAGACCCTTAGCACTGAATTGTTGTTTTTTTTCAAAGTAAAATGATGGACTGAAAGAAAGTACTGTTGATCTGATGGTGGTCTTTTGGAGGTCTTTGCACTGTTCTTAGAAGTAATCATTTATCAATACATTTTAATCTGTTTTTAACTTTTTAATCTGTTTTTAACTTTGACTTTTCCTTTCCACATGCAACAGTCATATCTTTTCTTTAGCTTGCAAAGAAATCTTCTGAAATATGACTCAGCTGTAATAGGTGGATGGTTAGTCACTGGTTACAAGTAAAAGTGATCCTGGTCTATGACCCAAGATCCAGCTTCAGTGACACACTTTTCAAATGCCATAGTAATGCTCTAAATAATACCCAGATACAGTGCAATACAGTGTTAAGATCAGGTTAATTATTAATAAAACAAAGACACAAAACCTACTACCACTAAAAGTACTTTGAGAGTCTACACTTGCTCAGTTTACACAGTGGGAATACAACAGAACCACAGCTAACCAGATTTTATTAGTGTGGTGAATCATCCTCAGCGTAGTGGTCAAACTAATGGAAATGCCTCACTAATGCTCTCATGGCCGAATGCTTTCAATACCTCACACCTGTCAATCCTTCCCAGAAGATTAGAACTTGTTATTGCAGCAAATGATTAATAAACCTTTCATTTCATGAGTCTCTTATGTGAGCTGTATTCTCTGTTAATAGTCGACAGGTCGTTAGGCAGAGCCCAAAACGTGGTTGCCCCAAAGTAATTGACCCCAGTCGTGTTGCCCGGTATACCAATACTAGAAAAGTATCTCATTACTTTGTCATTTCAAATGGCACAATGCATCATATAATGAGAACAGGTCCTTTAAGAATAATATGATATGATGAATGTGCAAAATGTGCTCACGTTTGCTTTCTTTTGTGTTAAATTTCTTTTTTTCTGAACTCCTGAAGTGAGATCACATAATTGATTGAGACATTCAGCTGTATTCAAACAGTAAACAAGTCTTATGAACGTATGATGGGGATTGGATCCAGACATGGTGAAACGTCACGTGTGGCGTCACACTTAAGCAGATAACATCGATTTTGCCGACTGCCCTCAGCTTGTAGAGAAAGTACATGACTGTTCCTGACGTTTTAGGTTTTTGTGATGGTATCGTTTCAGTGTTGGTATAGAAATATTTAGGCTGGTATTGTATCAAAAGTCATAATTTTGATATCGTGACAACACTAGACCTCAGCAAATGTATTCTGCCGTCGTTCAGTACACTGTCAGAAAAACTGCTCCACTGATCTCTAATAGTCAGAATAGAGCCTTCGACATTTCTGCTCTGGGCTCAGCACTGAGGAAACTGCACTATATAACTACCGGAGGGTAGGAAACAACCCATTTCCACCTCCTCCATGAGTTCAGGACAGTGTTGTAAATGTGAATTAAACTAATCAAAATGTGAATTAAAGTAATCAAAAGACACATTTCAAAGACGGTCTTGGGACTTAGCGATAGGTTAAGAAGGTCTTCAGACAATTTGCTGTAATAACACATTGCTTGTTTTCTGTTTAATGTTGGGACTGTTTAATTTGTATCCCAGCTTCCTAGTTCTGTCTGGACATCCCTTAGAAAAATACATCTCTAATGCTTATCAGTTACCAGGAGAGGTTAAGAAGGGATTAAGAGTAGAAGCATGAGCATTTACATTATAAATCTAGTTGCCCTGTCATTCACTGCAGTGACAATCAATGGGAGGTCAACGTGAAAAGGTCCATTATTGAGTGGTGTCCTGGGAATTTCATGGGCAGGACCTGAAGTGAGGGCTGCTAGAGCATACCACACATTGCATAATATTATATACACACAAACACTTTCCAAAAGCTCTCTCTCCCTGGACTGACTCGCTCATTCTCTCTGTCCCTGGACTGACTCACTCATTCTCTCTGTCCCTGGACACACACACACACACACATACACACACACACACACACACACACACACACACACACACACACACAGAGAGAGAGAGAGAGGACTTGTGTATAATCTAATCATCAGGGATTGTGAAGTGGTTTAAAGAGGTAATCAAATAAATACTTTCACAGCTTGAGGATAATGAGGCATAATCATGAGTAAGCATTGCCAGACTCTCTAGTCTTTTTTTCTTTTTGCTCCTATATGAATGGGCTATTTTGCTGGTACACATTCAAATGTAAGTAACTGCTATCTGTCTGTAATGTATTGTATGTCTCTTAAAAGGCAGGCATGCACATATTCACACATTTATGGGACTCCATCCCAAACGCGCCCCTAAGCCCTGCATAGTGCACAATGTATGTTCTTAAATAACAGGCTGGGGTGCTGCAGTGTTTAAGTAGAGCGCTGGAGTTACCACTCCCAAATTTAGTTGAATTTAAATGTGCAAAGGTGAGTCATGAGATGATTTTGTCAGAATCGAAAGATGCAGTGGTAAAAGCATCAGTGCCAGTTACAAAAGCAGGAAGGAAGGGAAATCAGAACATGGCTGTGCAGGTAGCCAGGAGCTCATTAAAGCTAAATGATGTGATTGGCCAAGTATAATGTGGAAGAGCAGGCCTTGGGTCAGGTCATTCGTGGAAAGCTTTTAGTAAGGCCACATCACCAGAGAGAAGACAAATGATAAAACTAGTTTTATTTGCGAGCAGGAAGAAGAGGCATGGTTCGCAACAGCAGTGTTGCAGGCAAAACAAGGCCAGTGGCTTTGATGGGAGACTCTAGATAAGCAGAAGATTTCCTGGCAAGAATTTTGGACAATAGAGGCAACTTGTATTAAGTTTTTGTTTGGAGCAACATATGACGTCCTTCCAACACCGCAAAATTTTAGACGGTGGATAGGTGAAGACCTTAGGTGTGGATTATGTACAACCAGACATGGTGCTCTACTCCAAAAATAAATGGTTTATTTTAGGGGTGGGACTTTAACGCATTAACTTCGATTAATTAATTATGGGGAAAATAACGAAATAAAAAATTGAACGCATTTCCATCGCACTTTGCATCGTGAAACCTTTCTCAGTATATGAGTTCCAGGCATACAGATTATATTGACACGCAGTGTGATGAAAACGATGGAGATGACGGAAGAGACTACGCTGGTGGATGGGTGATTGGATGGGTAATTTAAATGCAAGAAACTTCCAGTTGGAAGTACAAACAAAAATGTTGTTATTTGCACTTTATGCAAGAAGGAGTTTGCTTATGACAGGAGCACTTCCACCCTTCGTTACCACCTCAACGCAAAATTGGGGCTAGCGTGCAGGTCAGTAATGTTAACTTAGCTACTAAATGTGATAGTTCCTAGTAAGAGCAAACAGTGTCGCCATTCAACACTCGACCACATGTCGGGGTTCACATTCAGAAACAAAATGTCAAAATCCACATCAGACAAATTGACCAATTCACTGGCGAGATGGATTGCTGTGGACTGTAGGCCACTCAGTCTGTTGATCAGACTGCCATGCCCTATGATGTTGTTGTTTAATGTTGGGAGTTTTGCTCAGGATATTGGAAGAATAAAAAGAACTGAAGTCAATCAGAGGATGTTTTTAAATATCATTTTAGATGGTAGACATAACATTTTATCTTGAACTGTTGGTCTGTTTATTTTTGGCCATGGATATTTGAAGGAGTTTTTGACTGAAATGGGATTGTTTGGTTTTTCTGTTTTTTTTTTTATTCTCAAGTTTGAAAAATGGGAGCAGTTGAAGTCAATCAGTACTTTGACATTTTTGGTCAGAAATTCTAGTGTTCTGAAAACTGTTTGCTCTGTGTTTTCTGCACTCATCCATTGGTCTGTGTAGCAGAGATTTTGAAGTTTAAGCTTATGTTCATTGATTCATTCATCAACCAAACTTAAATCAATATTTGTTGTAATATCTCGTGATAAATATTGAAATGTGATTAAAATGTGATTAATTTTGATTAATTAATTGCAAAGCTTCTAATTAATTAGATATATTTTTAATCAAGTCCCACCCCTAGTTTATTTCATAGAGTTAACGGTTTCATTTGAGGATGCACTCGATGCAGCATTTGAAAATAAGAAGCTGAAGTATGCTGACTTGGCAGCTGATGTGAGGGACATGCTGGTGGAGATGGATGTTAGGAAATTTGTTGCCAAGTGGGCCACATTCTTGCATGTGCAGTACAGCATCGGGGCCGGAAACTAAGGGCAGCTGTGAAGGTTATCAGAAACAGCTGAAACGGGAGGCCTGTGTGGAGCACACACTAATTTCAATTACTACATTTGATTCTACATCCCATGTGAGCTGAACTTTATAGAAAACCTACAAAAATAATAAATAACATTTTTCATAAATATTGCTTTTACTAACCACTCCTTTACCACAACCCTACAGCCAGTGTGGCAAATGAGTTATTTCCTGTAGTCGCCTCATTCATTCACCACCATTCAGAGAGAAGCAGAACATTGACGTAACTGGCTTCTTCTAAATTTAGTTTAAGGACATTGTGGTTATGTTTTAAGACTTTAATTACACTTTCTACAACAACCCACATCATTGTTTTCCCCTAAAAGTGTGTGCTCTCACTCTGTACCAGTGGCGGATGCTGGTCTTTCAAGGAGGGGAAGCTCAATTTCGGCCTACGTCATAAAATGTGTCGGTTTATTTAAACGTAAATTCTATCCTCCGTTACTTTCAAGAAAATGATCTGTGACCCTGTCGTACCAACAAGGCGTCTTTTCCAGGGACTTGACTAGTGTCCTCTCAATGGCCAGCAGAGCTAGGCTGCTTAAACGGCCTTGGCCCATGTGAAGTGTGTCCGCCTGTGCTCCCACGGATCTCTACACCAAAGGATCGCTGATTCGCTCATTTCGCTGTCAATCAAAAAGGGATTCAGCCTCAGACAGATCATCCAATCATCATGCAGAAGCTGAGCGTCCGGGCCAGCCGAGGCCAGCTCACTGCCCCATAGACCCCCAGAGACACGGAGCGTCCGATGGGCGGGACAAAGCCCAGCATTTATCCAATGACTCGTCTCGTTTCGCTGCACTTCGCTGCTTCGCTATTGAACTCTGTGGACACTGTTTAAAGCACCGTGAGGCTGCGGGAATGATTGAGAGGAAAGCCGCGTCTTTACCAGTGATAAGAAGCTGATTCTGAACAAAAGTTGAGCACGTTGTAGTGCATATTTATTCAATGACATGTACACACAACAGTATATATCTGATCACTTATTTTTTGATATTTTAGGGGAAGCTGAGCTTCCCTTGCAGTCTCAGAGCAATCGCCTCTGCTCTGTACCAGAAAATTAAATGCCAATCCAAACAGAAAGTCGTGGTTAGTACAACTCCAACCAGAATTGGTGAGGATATGGAGAATACAAATCAAATTACGAATTAAAATACGAATTAAATTCGAAAAAACAATTGGTTTCCTTTTTGCACAGTACATTTTAAACTGACATTTATCTCTTTACTATTTGAAATAAGTTGCAATGAAATACATATCAAACAATTTTTAATTAATTATGCATTGTCCATAAACTCATTGTGGTTGTACATTCATGGGTACATAATACAGTACTTTTAGGTATTGGACATAACTGTACCATGTTGTAAATTAATTGTAGGTTTTTAATTTTTATTTGTTTTATACGTCCCATTCCTGGACTTTTATTTTGTTGTTTAACAACTTACAAACTTGCTTACTTCTGGAATAGAGAATGTAATGTACATTTAGGTAACACAGTGGGTTTTAAAACCACTGTTGTATCTTCACACTGTTTTTACTGTTAGTGACAATATTGTTCCTATATGGTACTATTTTTGTGAGAGTGTACCATTACAGCTTTTTTCTGATTTGGGCTTGTTGCAGTTGTTGTTCGTTGCTCATTCTAATGACTTGGACATGCCCTGGACATGTTAGTAACTGTATTTAGACTGCATTAAAACATGCACAGCAAATTCACCGGTGTTAAATGAACACTGTTAGTGTTAACTTAACACTGAGAGTGTTAAATTATTACACCAACAGTGTTAATTTAACACTAACAGTGCTGATTTAACACTAACAGTGTTCATTTAAGACCAGTGAATTTGCTGTGTCAGACCCAGTCAGTGGTTTCACCAGCTAAGTTTTAAATTGTATTTTTAATCACACCAGTTGCATAGTTCTCCTAACCACATGATATGACTTTCTAAATCTTAAAAATGCTCGCATTTGTAACGCAAGATGGACTTATTTAGACTACTGTAATATGCCTATGATGCATAATTTAACTACTTTCAGTCAGCAACATTCAGTTGCAACATTACAATCAGGTGGTCAGATGCAAGAACACGAATTAGCTGAGAACATGTTGTTTCCAGGAAATCATTTTGTTCCCAGAACTGTCCTTGCCTGTGCCACACATATGCCCTTTAAAAAAAAAACACCCTCTCTCATTCTCTACAGAGATGGAACATTTTTGTCTGATAGTGCTTTGAATAAGCACTGCTTGTATCTGGAAATGGAAGGAGCCAATTGAGAATGAGCTCAAGCGTGTGATGAGAGTTTGTCACTAGTTTTCACTAGAGGTTTCTATGCTTATTAAGCAGTCAATGGGGTCATTATCTAAGCTTCAGGCTTCATTTGAACATAGCTAGTGTTGTTTGACCTACCAAACCAAAGATTGTAGTGCACCTTGGGAGTAAATGTCATTAAATATTTTCAGAAGCACTGCACCAAGAAAATGATTTATTCTTATCTCACACACACAACCACGCACCCTCACAGCTGGGAGTTCCCAGGTCTCGCATTCACAATTTTCCATTCTCTCAGATGACCTCTTTATTATAATACATGATGCAACACGAGGGGATTATTCAATCAAGTTTTACAGTCAGAACTGTAGCAGAGAAAAATACTTGATATGAAGGGCCCAGGGTTTTGAGCTGTAGAGCAGATACAGTGCAGCATGTTCTCATAGCCCACATGCTTAAAAGAAAAGCCCAATCTATGACTTCAGAGCATTTCCACTGCATGGCAACTGCTGCTGGCAGGAAGACCATTTCCTTCATATCACCAGATCACAGTAGCCAATAAAAAAAACAACAAATCACACCACACTCTCAGACACAAATGAGGAAGACTCCCCTCTTCACTGAAAAGCCCAGAAGAAGAAACCAAAGTTTACTCTTGCTCCTTGTAGGTTGATGGGGGTTTGTGAATGTCGTACATAAAAGTTTATGAAAGAAAAATAAAAGTACATTAAATGTATTATTTTTTACTTTTATACACTTTGAGCATTTGTATTTTGATGTTTTTCATAGAAATCCAATTGCACACTGTTATGGCCATTGCGCCACACCCAGAAATAGCATCAAAGTTTATTCCTGTGGCTCCTGTCTGTGAAGAAATTTAATGGGAAATTAAACCTGGGGAATTCCAGTGTTTAAGGGTTTGGTGTTTGTCTGAAACAAACCTCTTGTGCAATCATCTTTAAGTAATTGTTATGCCCAAATAAGAGCAAAAAATATTCCCCTATCCCCTGACTGGTCTGCTGGTAACCATGCCAACCTCCTTATAAGAAAAACAATATGTACAGACTCAACCGATACTGCTTAGAGAGGGATTTTACAAATATCAACTAATTCTT
The DNA here is from genome assembly GCF_029633855.1 of Hoplias malabaricus. Taxonomy (NCBI): domain Eukaryota; kingdom Metazoa; phylum Chordata; class Actinopteri; order Characiformes; family Erythrinidae; genus Hoplias; species Hoplias malabaricus. The sequence goes on from NC_089809.1 coordinate 7,178,212, forward strand.
CTGTGTAATTCCTGCACTTAAGGCCACATTTGCCCCATGTCTGAAATGACTACTCCCTGTATTATTCACAGTGTACTGTTATAGGGAGCTGAAGTCACAAGGGTATGTAAATGGGTTCGGACACTACCTCATGTGGGTTTTTTACTGAACAAGTCAGGATTAGGGGTGATCTGTTGTTTCCTAGTGTACATGAATTATACACTACATTCTGCAGTGCATTGTGGGATTATTTAAGTGCAATGAAAATTGTTCACTTTTTTCAGACACAAAATGGCAGAACCCCAAAATAGTGCACTACATAGTGAATCGTTTCACAGCACACAACAAGTGTGGACAATAAGTCAAAAAATATAATTTTACAACATATCACAGTGCTTTTTTTTCTGTGAGGTTATAACGGAGACATAAGGACTGGTGGTGCCACAGGTGTAAGCTATGATCAAAAGATAAATGCAGTTGCACTGACTCTATTTCGTCTGCACAAACATGCCTTTGGTTTTAATAAAGTACAGTAATATTCACAAATAAAAGCATATTGTAACGCAAGTTTGAGATTTAGCTCATACCTTGTATCTACACTCATTGTCCTTTTTTCAGCTGCAGTGACCGTACAGGAGCACTTTGTAGTTCTACATTTACATAAACTTCTGGAGGCAAAAGTGAGACGGAGAAAATGCGGAATGAAAGCAAAAATTGATTCTACAAGAATATTACACTGAAAATAGACGATGAAATACAGAAATATTCTCGTTACAAACCTGTTTTTATAACTCTCAATATTAATGACAGTTTTCTCAATTACAAAATGTCATTTATTGGTCATGGGTTCTGCTTTTTGGTTCTCAGAACCTATTTTTACACCAAAAAGAAAGCACTAAACACCCCCCCCCACCCCAAGGGGGTAAACCCCCTGTGTCCTCATCACAGGCTACTCACAGCAAAGGAAACAACAAAAAAACAACCTCTACTCCACTTCACCTATCTGTTCATCTCTTTCGCTTTATATCATGCTTCTCCGTCGATCTCCGGCAGGCGACTGACCAGGGTATGAGGTCAGCAGTGAGAAACATGAAAGAACTCTTGCTTCACTATGAACTTGAATCAGCGAGTGTGACTCAACTGTGCTTCGTCCCCAACAGGTGTATCTTTAGTTCAAACTGCAGCAGAGCTGTGTACAAACGACAACAACAATCAACAACGACAAAACCAGAGGGGGGATGTTTCTAAACGAACTTTGAATTTGGCTTGTCAAAGTGGGTAATGTGAGGGGTGTGTTTGTGAAGTGTGCAGTACGTTGACTTTTTACATTTCACACACCACAAAACCACCACAAAATCCCCACACACTCAAGAAATACACAGCACACACACACACCAAATTATCACCACACAACACTCTAACATTGCACACTTCACAAACACAAAACTAACACATCACAAAAAGTCCACAAACTCTGCACACACACTACGCCAACAACTCACACTCCAAGTGTGTTTATGTGCTGTTACTGGGGTTACTGACTTGACTGTAATCTGTTTGTGGAGTTAGTGTAGTGTGGGGTGGTTGTGTTGTGTTTATGTAATGTGTGGTGATGGTGTGTGCGTGTTTGGTTTTTGTGTTGTGTAGTTATTTTTTATGATTTTGAAATGAAGTCGAGCGGTCCCAGTAATGCCTGTCTGTGCTCACTGAATAAGGGTGAGGTGTGTATGAAGCGGATCATTGTTTAATGCACCGGAGAAAACATATTTAACACGAAAAACACATGAAAAAGTTTAAAAACGGGTCTGAGTATGCGCAGAGCGACAAAGTAGCACATTTAGACAAGTTATCACAACTCGTCAGAACACCGGCCCAATTCCCAGCATCATTCAATTTAAAACAACAAACACTGAAAAAATGACAATGTTGTAGAAGTTAAATCACCTACAGCCCGAGATGTACTTTGAGTAATGTGCTCACTCTCAGTTTTTATAACTGGCTGTAGATTAGTTAATTTCCTGCAACCTACTGATGTATAAAGATTAAGTAAATTCAAAGTATCATTGGCTGATGTTTCGGACGAACGTACACACGCTCAGCCTCGCTGTTGTCCTCCATCTTTCCTTTGCAGTGGAGTGGATTGAATGTGTTTTTTGCTGTTCACACCTCCACATAGATCACACGTCTGAAACGATAAATAGGGACATTTTTATCTGAAGCCAGCCTTATGACTAAAATCTGACACAAGCTGTGGAGCTGGAGTTGTTCCAGGGTTTAGTCATTCCCATGACATTACACTACACTGCAGACTCACGAGCCCCATACTACGCAGCACAGTCTGGTAAACGCTGAGCAGATTCCTGGCAGTGAGGCAGGGCCAACATGGGGCTTCAGGAAACGGCGGTATGTTTAGCGCTGCAGGCCTCTATTTGTAACTAGCTCGTCCTATAGTCACTTTGACGCAGTCTGGGGGCATGAATTTCTAAAGATGTCATAAAGAGCCATGAGCTTGCACATTTTTACATGGCAATCACACCAGTGTTCTCTGCAGCAGAGGTCTTCAAATCAGAATCTTTGATCCAGGTTCCAGGCTGGGCTTTTATAATGGCCAGCCGGAGGGTACTGGGCGGCCATTTTAGATTCCTGGCCTGGAACCTGGATCAAAGCTCCTGAATGTATAATATTACAACATATCACAGTGCTTTTTTTTCTGTGAGGTTATAACGGAGACATAAGGACTGGTGGTGCCACAGGTGTAAGCTATGATCAAAAGATAAATGCAGTTGCACTGACTCTATTTCGTCTGCACAAACATGCCTTTGGTTTTAATAAAGCACAGTAATATTCACAAATAAAAGCATATTGTAATGCAAGTTTGAGATTTAGCTCATACCTTGTATCTACACTCATTGTCCTTTTTTCAGCTGCAGTGACCGTACAGGAGCACTTTGTAGTTCTACATTTACATAAACTTCTTGAGGCAAAAGTGAGACGGAGAAAATGCGGAATGAAAGCAAAAATTGATTCTACAAGAATATTACACTGAAAATAGACGATGAAATACAGAAATATTCTCGTTACAAACCTGTTTTTATAACTCTCAATATTAATGACAGTTTTCTCAATTACAAAATGTCATTTATTGGTCATGGGTTCTGCTTTTTGGTTCTCAGAACCTATTTTTACACCAAAAAGAAAGCACTAAACACCCCCCCCCCCACCCAAGGGGGTAAACCCCCTGTGTCCTCATCACAGGCTACTCACAGCAAAGGAAACAACAAAAAAACAACCTCTACTCCACTTCACCTATCTGTTCATCTCTTTCGCTTTATATCATGCTTCTCCGTCGATCTCCGGCAGGCGACTGACCAGGGTATGAGGTCAGCAGTGAGAAACATGAAAGAACTCTTGCTTCACTATGAACTTGAATCAGCGAGTGTGACTCAACTGTGCTTCGTTCCCAACAGGTGTATCTTTAGTTCAAACTGCAGCAGAGCTGTGTACAAACGACAACAACAATCAACAACGACAAAACCAGAGGGGGGATGTTTCTAAACGAACTTTGAATTTGGCTTGTCCAAGTGGGTAATGTGAGGGGTGTGTTTGTGAAGTGTGCAGTACGTTGACTTTTTACATTTCACACACCACAAAACCACCACAAAATCCCCACACACTCAAGAAATACACAGCACACACACACACCAAATTATCACCACACAACACTCTAACATTGCACACTTCACAAACACAAAACTAACACATCACAAAAAGTCCACAAACTCTGCACACACACTACGCCAACAACTCACACTCCAAGTGTGTTTATGTGCTGTTACTGGGGTTACTGACTTGACTGTAATCTGTTTGTGGAGTTAGTGTAGTGTGGGGTGGTTGTGTTGTGTTTATGTAATGTGTGGTGATGGTGTGTGCGTGTTTGGTTTTTGTGTTGTGTAGTTATTTTTTATGATTTTGAAATGAAGTCGAGCGGTCCCAGTAATGCCTGTCTGTGCTCACTGAATAAGGGTGAGGTGTGTATGAAGCGGATCATTGTTTAATGCACCGGAGAAAACATATTTAACACGAAAAACACATGAAAAAGTTTAAAAACGGGTCTGAGTATGCGCAGAGCGACAAAGTAGCACATTTAGACAAGTTATCACAACTCGTCAGAACACCGGCCCAATTCCCAGCATCATTCAATTTAAAACAACAAACACTGAAAAAATGACAATGTTGTAGAAGTTAAATCACCTACAGCCCGAGATGTACTTTGAGTAATGTGCTCTCTCTCAGTTTTTATAACTGGCTGTAGATTAGTTAATTTCCTGCAACCTACTGATGTATAAAGATTAAGTAAATTCAAAGTATCATTGGCTGATGTTTCGGACGAACGTACACACGCTCAGCCTCGCTGTTGTCCTCCATCTTTCCTTCACAGTGGAGTGGATTGAATGTGTTTTTTGCTGTTCACACCTCCACATAGATCACACGTCTGAAACGATAAATAGGGACATTTTTATCTGAACCCAGCCTTATGACTAAAATCTGACACAAGCTGTGGAGCTGGAGTTGTTCCAGGGTTTAGTCATTCCCATGACATTACACTACACTGCAGACTCACGAGCCCCATACTACGCAGCACAGTCTGGTAAACGCTGAGCAGATTCCTGGCAATGAGGCAGGGCCAACATGGGGCTTCAGGAAACGGCGGTATGTTTAGCGCTGCAGGCCTCTATTTGTAACTAGCTCGTCCTGTAGTCACTTTGACGCAGTCTGGGGGCATGAATTTCTAAAGATGTCATAAAGAGCCATGAGCTTGCACATTTTTACATAGCAATCACACCAGTGTTCTCTGCAGCAGAGGTCTTCAAATCAGAATCTTTGATCCAGGTTCCAGGCTGGGCTTTTATAATGGCCAGCCGGAGGGTACTGGGCGGCCATTTTAGATTCCTGGCCTGGAACCTGGATCAAAGCTCCTGAATGTGTTATAAGAGTACAACAGGTCAGTAATAACACAGTGCAAATCAGTATAGAGCAGTGACAATTAAAAAAGTAAGGAAATTAAGTAATCTACATCCAGATATTAAATATGAATAACATGTATTAATTATTAAATCATCTCGATGTAGATGATTTCATGCAACACTTTGACACCAAAAGAATTGAGTACCAATTTGTGTGTGTGTGTGGGCGGGGTGGTGGTGGTGGTGTTCAGTGTAATATCAGTGCATATCAGTGCGCTCTGGGTGTTCCTGACATGCAATAGTTAAGAAAAAAACAGCACAAGACAATGGACAACAGGTGGAACAACTTAACACTCACTGATGCGTTACCAAGGTGGCAGGCTTATGAAGACTTATCTTTGTAAGTGCAATGTGGTCTAAATGAATCACATATTTTTCCTTTCTGTTAGAATTAGAATCACTTTACTGGCCACAGATGAGGATTTGAGGGCATCAAATTATTGTTGGGGACAGGTCACTAAAGATACAAATTAAATATAAGTGCAAAACAAAAGTAGGATTCTGTTTGCAGAGTTAAGCATGAAATAAAATACAACAAATGTTCAGTTACTGGCAGTCAGTCACATGAAGAGAATATGAGATCATTTCCTGTGGCGGAGTTTAGGGTTCAGCACATCAACAACATATAGGAAAGATGGTGGAAGTCATTGCAAAACTACTCTGATGATCCTCCAGAGAATGCCCTTCTACTGTTCCACAGTCCTGTGCCAGGGACTTTAAACTCCGACAACAGGCACATGGTCAACTTAGTCTCATTTACTCCAGAGCATCACATTGATCCAGAAGTGCTTTAATATGGAACAGTCCCATTTGTACTGGGTATACTGTGATATCTCTGTCAATGTTATAAAATGCTAAGTCATAATAAAATATAATTGCAACATCTTGTCCTATTATGAAATACTCTTTGAGTAGACATAATTTTGAAATATGGAAATATGAGGGAACTTGAAGGTTGCTGATTCGGTCCCCAGAGCTGGCAGGTCATGACTGAAGTGCCCCCTGGTGTTCACTTTTGTGAACACCCCCCACATGCAAAGTGTTGCATGAAATTCAATCATCTACATCTAGAGATATAATTTAACTATTAATACATGTTATTCATATTTAATCTAGATATATAATTTAATAATTAATACATGTTATTCATATTTAATATCTGGATGTAGATATGCACTGTGTTATTATTGACCTGCTATACTCTTATAACACCTTGGATCCAGGTTCCAGGCCAGGAATCTAAAATGGCCGCCCAGTACCCTCCTGCTGGCCATTATAAAAGCCCAGCCTGGAACCTGGATCAACGTTTTTTCGATTTGAAGACCTCTGCTACAGAGAACACTGGTGTGATTGCCATGTAAAAATGTGCAAGCCCATGGCTCTTTATGACATCTTTAGAAATTCATGCCCCCAGACTGCGTCAAAGTGACTACAGGACGAGCTAGTTACAAATAGAGGCCTGCAGCGCTAAACATACCGCCGTTTCCTGAAGCCCCATGCAGGCCCTGCCTCACTGCTGGGAATCTGCTCAGCGTTTACCAGACTGTGCTGCGTAGTACGGGGCTCGTGAGTCTGCAGTGTAGTGTAATGTCATGGGAATGACTATACACTAGAGTACTCAAGTTTGACTGCTTTCAAACTGCAATATCACTGCGGCTGTGTCAAAACCCTGGAACAACTCCAGCTCCACAGCTTGTATCAGATATTAGTCCTAAGGCTGGGTTCAGGTAAAAATGTCCCTATTTATCGTTTCAGACGTGTGATCTATGTGGAGGTGTGAACAGCAAAAAACACATTCAATCCACTTCCTTCATAAATCCACTCCACTGTGAAGGAAAGATGGAGGACAACAGCGAGGCTGAGCGTGTGTACGTTCGTCCGAAACATCAGCCAATGATACTTTGAATTTACTTAATCTTTATACATCAGTAGGCTGCAAGATTTTAACTAATCTACAGCCAGATATAAAAACTGAGAGTAAGCACATGTTACTCAAAGTATATCTCGGGCTGTAGGTGATTTAACTTCTACAACATTGTCATTTTTACAGTGTTTGTCTTTTTAAATTGAATGATGCTGGGAATAGGACAGTTCTCATTTTTCAGATGATATTTTTGGATGTAGATAATTTAAATTTCAGCAACATTTAAATTTAACAAAAAACAATTACGTAAATCCAGTGTCCATTTTTAGTGTTTTCACTGAACAGCGTAAAAAAGTAACAAAAAATAAAAGTAAAAATTGAAGTCGTCAGAAAACCTGATGTGAATTTCATGTGCTGTGTGAATGCAAATTTTAAAACTTTTTATGACCTGAGCCTAACAAGGACCAAACCCACAAATCTTTTAATATTAACTTATATTTATAAGAAATTTGATCAGAAATCACAAAATAATTGCTGTTATTGTACGACAGAACACAACCATTGAGAAAAATATTAAAGAGGGAAGTGCAATAAATACAACAATGCAGTGCAAGTAACAACAGCACAAATTTTTACAAAAAAAAAAAAAAATCAATTATATATATACACAGGGGTTGGACAATGAAAGTGAAACACCTGGTTTTAGACCACAATAATTTATTAGTATGGTGTAGGGCCTCCTTTTGCGGCCAATACAGCATCAGTTCGTCTTGGGAATGACATACACAAGTCCTGCACAGTGGTCAGAGGGATTTGAAGCCATTCTTCTTGCAGGATAGTGGCCAGGTCTCTACGTGATGCTGGTGGAGGAAAACGTTTCCTGACTCGCTCCTCCAAAACTCGCTCCTCTTCTGCCACCAACAATCAATTTGGAGCGCCAGGACGAGCCATTTCACAGTCATTCCTTGGGGCCTCGGTGTAGCTACATTTGCAACAGGCATCTCTCAGGGCACACAAATATCTGCAGATATGAAAACATTTCATATTATATTCACCCACAGAACAACAGAAAAATGCACCCTAACATTGTTTTTTATTATTAAGGGCATTCATGTAAGGCGGCACGGTGGTGCAGCAGGAAGTGTCTCAATCCCACAGCTCCAGGGACCTGGAGGTTGTGGGTTCGATTCCCTCTCCAGGTGACTGTCTGTGAGGAGTGTGGTGTGTTCTCCCTGTGTCTGTGTGGGTTTCCTCTGGGTGCTCCGGTTTCCTCCCACACTCCAAAAACACACGTTGGTAGGTGGATTGGCGCCTCATAAGTGTCCGTAGGTGTGAGTGTGTAATTGAATGTGTGAGTGTCTGTCGCCCTGGTGAAGGAATGGTGCTCCCTCCAGGGTGTGTTCCTGCCATGAACTGTATAAGTGGTTACAGACAATGAATGAATGTCATTATTTTGAGAAAGGTCTGTGTAATCTGATTAATCTCAAACAATGAGAAAATTTCCTTTTTAAAAATACAAAATATATATCTATATATAAATTGAGTTAGGCTCTTACTTCTTCAGTTTCTCTCTCTTATACACAGCTGTGCAGAGAGCACCGAGGATCAAGAGAATCACAGCAGCAATTTCTACAATAGAACCATGATCTAAAGCAGCTGGTGTGGTACGTTCTGTGAGAAAAGACAAAACACACATTTATTTGGTTTGACTGACTTCACTTGAGGACCTTGTTGTCATTGCCATCCCACTGGTCGGCTTGTGCTGTCACAGATCCAGCCCTGGACTTTATGGAACTCCACACTCTGACACTTGAGACTCCCCTGGGGAGAAACAAATTCAAACTCCAGTTTAGTGGCGGGGCCTACCCTCGGCAGAAGTTGCCTCTCACCAGGGGAATCCCAGGTTTCCTTTTTTTAAGAATCCCTAGGAGTTAGGTGTGGGGTGGAGGGGCTGAATTTGTGGTAGCTTTCCCTGACAAGTGTAACATCAAATGCAGCCTCTTGGTATCTACGTCTTGCCATAACAAGAAACACACTTCTCTCAGAGTCCTAAATCTCTGCTTGCTCCCCACATAGTGTACACTCCTTTAAATCTGGACAGAATCATGCAGTTTATGGCTAAATACCAATGGTCTCATATTAGTCATAAAACACCCTGCTTTTATAGTTACATCAACAACATGGTGCACTACAGGGGGAATAAGGGGCCTCTTTAGGATTCAACTCAAGTGTGAGATGAGAGCTTTCTCTCTGTGGATTAAACTATTATTTTTAATCAGATTTACATTTCACTTGAATTGGTCTCAAACTATTGACTCTCTTCTGACTGAAGTGTAAACATGAACATTGTGTACGTATCCAATTAACCATTTCACATCAAACCACTGTGAATATGTTTGTAATCATCTCAGGGCCTGAGTCATGTACAAATTAATTCCCTGTTAAAGAGGCTCAGGACGGAAAACCTTTTAAACTGTGGGTATTTAATAGATCCGAGGTTTGAGAGGAAAACCACACACTTAAAACAATTGGTTTCTTGACAACCATTTCCTGAAAACCTGGCTTTCTGACCCCAAACCGGACATCATAGTAAGTTTGTAGATAATAGAAAGTACCTTTAAGTGATGACAGAGTAGAACAGAGGCCTGTAAAAATAAAGAGAACAAAAAAAGACCTAACATCAAAGACACAGTAAATAGACAATATCACAGACAAAAGGCTAAAAATGGTGTACTGAAGGATATAAGGACTTTAACTCACCTGAACAATTTGTGAGGACCTGTGATTAGAAAAAAACAAAAACAGAAAAAACTTAAGTAACTGAAACCTTGACACCGTCTCATCTTTAAACATCAAAACAATAAACGTGTGTCGCACTGTTCTTTTGCACGGGGAGGTGAGTTTAGAAGCGTAATATGTTCAAATAATGTAGGAAATATGATGCATTACAAAGAAAATGTGAACAACCCCAAATATAAAATCACATATAGTCACAACCTGAATTTGAACCACATGCCTGCTGTGTGAACGTTGCCCATGTGACGTAATGTACAATTTCAGACTGGATAAACAGGACTGGATATTCTAATAAACCTTTTATGACTCACCCCAGTGCAGACATTTTTGTATGTGACATTTCCAAAACAAGAGTAAAAGGTGCAGAAATGAGGGCCACAGCTCTCCACAAACGTGTTGATGAAACGGACTTCATTGGCGTACACTGTTCCCTAAAGACACACAAACAGACCACATGTTCAAAGGAGGAGTGTGGTGTGTTCTCCGTGTCTGCGTGGGTTTCCTCCGGGTGACTGTCTGTGAGGAGTGTGGTGTGTTCTCCCTGTGTCTGCGTGGGTTTCCTCCGGGTGACTGTCTGTGAGGAGTGTGGTGTGTTCTCTCTGTGTCTGCGTGGGTTTCCTCCGGGTGACTGTCTGTGAGGAGTGTGGTGTGTTCTCCCTGTGTCTGCGTGGGTTTCCTCCGGGTGACTGTCTGTGAGGAGTGTGGTGTGTTCTCTCTGTGTCTGCGTGGGTTTCCTCCGGGTGACTGTCTGTGAGGAGTGTGGTGTGTTCTCCCTGTGTCTGCGTGGGTTTCCTCCGGGTGACTGTCTGTGAGGAGTGTGGTGTGTTCTCCCTGTGTGGGTTTCCTCTGGATGCTCCGGTTTACCAAACACATGTTGGTAGGTGGATTGGTGACTCAAAAGTGTGAGTGAATGTGTTTGTGTTTTGTCCTGTGAAGCACTGGCGCCCCCTCCAGGGTGTGTTCCTGTCTTGCGCCCAGTGATTCCGGGTAGGCCCCAGACCCACTGTGACCCTGAACTGGATAAGCGCTTACAGACAATGAATGATTAATTGCTTCTAGGGGCATAGGATTGTGTTACTGAAAAAAAATCTCTTCTCCTGTTCTAGATATACTAATGAATGTTTCTACATGTGTAAGAAGCTGCTGGAATTCAGCCAAAAGGGCATTACAGAGGTTAGGCATTAAAACTGGATGATGTCCCCATGGTTAACATTAGGCGTGGTGACTGTATGCTCATGTTCAGCTGCTCCACTGTGTGCCAACAAACTTTGGATATATGAGTTACATCACCAATAACATGTGCAGATGTTATTCTTATACACATATGTGGCTACTCACATTCACATTCCAGTTGTAAGTTGGGCAGTGCTGTATACTGTGATTCAGGAAGAAGGAAAACGTCCCGTTATGATTTGACTTTGCAAAACACTGGCTACTTGCTTCAGCAAAGAATGACCAGGGGCAGAGGATGAGAGCTGTGACAAAAGCTGCACAGAAAAATGACAATAGTTATTGTGGTATCATATAAAGACCAAGCTAAAACAACAAAAATAAATCGACATTTAATATTTCGAGAAGAACTAACACTGTGTTTAGGAGACCCACTTCCGTATATGAACCGTCATCATTCATTTTTATGATACAGCAGTGATACCTGCGGTGGCGCAGCAGGTAGTGTCGCTGTCACACTGCCCCAGGGTCTTGGGGTTGTGGGTTCGAGCCCCACTCCGGTTTACTGTCTCTGGGGAGTTTGGTGTCTTGGCACCCCCCCCAACCCACCCAAAAAGGAACACACACTTCCTAACTCTCCAACACTGCCTCTCTCAAAAGTAACAACCCTCCACGTTTCTCTCACTGTGCCCCCCCCCCCCCCCCCCCCCCCCCCCACCCCCTTGTGAGAGAGAGTGTGTGAGAGAGAGAGTGTGTGTGAGAGAGAGAGTGTGTGTGTGAGAGAGAGAGAGAGAGAGAGAGAGAGAGAGAGAGAGAGAGAGAGAGAGAGAGAGAGAGAGTATGTGTGAGAGAGTGAGAGAGTGTGTGAGAGAGAACATTAACTCTAATCTGTTCGTGGAACACCATCATAATCGCTGAATTAAATAAACAAGATTTCTGAATACGTATGAACTCGCAACTGGACAAACAGCTCCCGATTTGACCGTTAAACTGTGGCGAGTGTAAATGTGAAATGTAACTGTCACCTGTGTGAAGAAAACCCGTATAGATCTTGGAGCTCATCTTCGTGGGTCGTTGTCGCTGCTGTTTAAATCTCTTCACCTGTCCCGGACTTCCGGAGTCAAACTCACTCAAAGTGGGAAAAAAAAGAAAAAAAAATCCTCGGGAGTCTTCTGACCAGAGGTGGAAAGGTAGACCCAAATATCGATAATATCGATACTAACGCTGGTTTTGATATTGAGCAATACTCGTGTAAAAAGCTTTTTTTTCTCTCCCGCACGCACTGACTGCTGCACACGCGGATTCACCAGTCTACTCTCTGACTGTAGGAGTGGCGCTGCATTATAAACATTTTTGGAACGTTATGGCGGGAATCAAACAGCCAATCAGGTAGAGGCTCAGCCTGCCCGACCGCTCCTGGAGGACTCCACCTCAGTATTGAAATGTCTGAGAGGAAGAGGTTTAATTAGCTTTACGTTATGTTTTTTAAATTAGCTTTAAGTTATATTTTTACACACTTTATTTATGAAAAAATGTATAGAAGTGCACTGAAGGGAAGAAATTCCTTATTTTTGTATTATTTTATTGTATTGTTCGACTTGAAAAACAGAATTAGTTTGAAACTGTTTACAGTGTTTGTTGTGGTGTGTTAATGTTGTTCTGTTGTGGTTTGTCAGCCCTCTACCTCATGAGATTTTGTTTTAAGTTGTGTTGAGTGATATTTTTTACACTCTGTTTATTTAAGAAAAAACGAACTCTGTTCGTTTTCCTAAGTCATGTTGTTATCCAGTCTGTTTGTCTCTGCGTTTCCACCTTTGTTTGTACTCTTCAGTCTGTCTGTCTTGTCTGTCGCTCTTTCCTTTGCCTTGTTCCTTTCGCTTCCCTTGTCTCAAGTTTGTTTGTATATTGATTCCGTCTAGCTCTCTATGTACCTGTTCAGTTCTCTGCTTTGCTCTCCTTCTCCAGGTCCTTGTTTAACTCTTCCCATAAGATCTCTCTGTTCAAGTCTCTGTCTAGGTCTATTCATTCGAGTCTGTCTATCTCTGTTTTGTCATCTGTTTCAATAAATACTGTGTTTTAGCAAGTGTGTCTGCCCTTTGAATCGTGACAATATTAGACATTTAATATGCACTTAATTGTATCATACATCTCAGAAACAATACACACAGATCCATCGACCTCATTATTCCTGCCTCACTTACTATCACCCTATAATTATCTCATCATTATTATATTCCCTCATTTATTATGCTACATTGTGTGACATATTAAGATGGTGGAGCATGCTGCCTGGGGCTCCTTCTGTGAATGTGCTTTGTTAAAAAAATATGGCGTTTAGTTTCTGGGTAAGAATTTGAAGATCCAAAAATTAAACTACAAGGGTGGATTTCCAACTAAGTTTCAAACATAGAAGAGACATGTTCAGAAGGATCTCTGTGGCCTTTAAAAGGGAAAGGTGGTTTTGTTGTTGTTTTTTTAAATATATAATATTTTCCCCTGCAACTTGGACACAGTGTACATCTTTATGAACAGAATAAACCAGAGATATATAAAGAGTGATTATTCCAGCGGTGGAAGATGAGGATGGTTGTGTCCAAATATGCATTGAAAAAGTCAGAGACTTATAGAAAATAAGTCCAATCACAGTGGTGTCGCCATAGTTACATGATGGAATGGTGACCTATGGTAACTTCCTGCTCTGCTCACTGGGGTTGAGGCCAAAATCATACAAAAAAACCTCACTATTTTACTGTCATCAACAGTATAATTAAATAGTGCTGTTAAATTTTTGCTCATCAACTAAACAAAAGTGTGGAAGATTCAAAACTGGCTTTTGACTTTCGCTATTCTTTAGCACTTCCTACAGCAGTCCCTTCCCCCCACCCTTTTTCACATTTTAACAAGAATTACATTTAAAACTTATTTAAAACATTGTTTTATGGATTGTGTGTTGTTTAAATTCAGTGGTGGTTATGGAGAGTAAATAAAATATCTGTGACCCCTGGCTATATTTGTGACCCCTGGCTGTATTTGTGACCCCTGGCTGTATCTGTGAGCCCTGGCTGTATCTGTGAGCCCTGGCTGTATTTGTGACCCCCTGGCTGTATTTGTGACCCCTGGCTGTATTTGTGACCCCTGGCTGTATCTGTGACCCCTGGCTGTATTTGTGAGCCCTGGCTGTATTTGTGACCCCTGGCTGTATTTGTGAGCCCTGGCTGTATTTGTGACCCCTGGCTGTATTTGTGACCCCTGGCTGTATCTGTGACCCCTGGCTGTATTTGTGAGCCCTGGCTGTATTTGTGACCCCTGGCTGTATTTGTGACCCCTGGCTGTATTTGTGAGCCCTGGCTGTATTTGTGAGCCCTGGCTGTATTTGTGAGCCCTGGCTGTATTTGTGAGCCCTGGCTGTATTTGTGAGCCCTGGCTGTATCTGTGACCCCTGGCTGTATTTGTGACCCCTGGCTGTATTTGTGACCCCTGGCTGTATCTGTGACCCCTGGCTGTATTTGTGACCCCTGGCTGTATTTGTGACCCCTGGCTGTATTTGTGACCCCTGGTTCAGCAGCAATGTAAAAATATAAAATCAATTAGTGTATAATAATAATAGTGTGAAACACAGCACTAATTGCCTTCTATTCAGCTGCTGATGTTGGTGAATGTGAGGCGTGACAATAAAAGCCTGTGGATATCACAAACCAAATTAGTAACAGCAATGGAAATAGGCCAATTTAAACCCATATTACAGTCTTGTTACATTTCATGTGGGTAGCACAGTGGCTTTGTGGTGTGTCTAGGTGGAGTTTCCCTGTTCTCACTTTTTACATTTTCCTTCTAAAGCGCAACAGATAAGACGTTACTCCGAGATGAACCCATTTCTTCTTCACACAGCAGGTCATCATCATGAGATTGGCCATGTTTAAAGGAATGTTATCTAATAATTTAATCTTAAAATTACAGCTTGAGAATCATTGTGATGCTCCATTGACCTGTAATAGGGAGAATATAGTCTCTGTCGTTGCTACCCTGGAATCGGCACTGCAGAAACTGCACTGTAACTGTTGGAGGAGGATAGAAAACCTCCCCCTCCTCACTGATTACAGTACAGTGCTGTAAAAATGAGTTACACTGTGGGGCTCCATCCATATAGGGGTCGAATAAGTGTCTTCTCTGCTAATGTTTCAACAAAGTACGATACCACTTTTACAGTTTTTACAATAACAAGCTTTTACTGATACCTCAGACCATTTTTCTAATCTCTTAACACAGCAACACAACTACAACACACAAGTAGCCAAATAGTTCATTTTCTGCCCAAAACCACATATTGTTCATTAAATACCAACTCTACATTTCAAAATGCAAGCAATACTTCCTCTACGTACACTAACTCTATCAAAATACAGCAAACCCGCCTCAGTATCGAGTCATTCGTTCAAAATGACTAACACATTTAGTCAACAACAAACAGTCCCTGACAGAAGTTCTGTCGCTTATCCATGTTGTGGAAACAAAAGCTTATAACCTGACTTTAAATTCCTTCATTGGTTTCAGAAATGACTCATATGAAAACTGAAACCCTCCCAAATGAGGATTAATTTACGGAAATAAATTTGCTTCACTGCAGAAATATTGATCATTTAATGAACACGGAAAGGTCAGATTTTGGCCAGAAAAACATTGTCGCCCACAGAAAGTAATGTGAAAATCAAGCAAATAATTTACTTCAGGGGCGGCACGGTGGTGCAGCAGGTAGGTGTCGCAGTCACACAGCTCCAGGGACCTGGAGGTTGTGGTTTCGATTCCCGCTCCGGCTGACTGTCTGTGAGGAGTTGGTGTGTTCTCCCTGTGTCCGTGTGGGTTTCTTCCGAGGGCTCCGTTTTCCTCCCACAGTCCAAAAACACACGTTGGTAGGTGGATTGGCGACTCAAAAAGTCTCCGTAGGTGTGAGTGTGTGAGTGAATGTGTGTGTGTGTGTCTGGGACTGGCGCCCCCTCCAGGGTGTATTCCTGCCTTGCGCCCAATGATTCCAGGTAGGCTCTGGACCCACCGCGACCCTGAATTAGATAAGCGCTTACAGATAATGAATGAATGAATGAATGAATTTACTTCAGATACAAAGATATGTTTCACACCATTGGTGAATGAAATTGTGGTGCTATTAGAGCCATGTTTAATATTTTGTGTGACTTCCATGAGCTTGAAGGACTGCATCCACGCGGTTCAACAGTGATTCCTACAATTTATTGATGAAGTCATCAGGAATAGCAAAGAATGCAGTCTTACATGCCTCCCAGAGTTCATCAAGATTCTTTGGTTTTGTCTTCCAAGCTTCCTCTTTCATCCCACCCCAAACATGCTCAATGATGTTCATGTCTGGTGACTGGGCTGGCCAGTCCTGGAGCACCTTGATCTTCTTCGCCTTGAGGAACTTTGATGTAGAGATGGATGTATGATGTATGTTCGAATGTTAGATCCTCTTTTGTAAGTCGCTTTGGATAAAAGCGTCTGCCAAATGCATGCAAATGTAAATATAAATGTAAATGTAATGTATGAGATGGAGCACCGTCCTGCTGCAAAATTTGACCTCTTTTATAATTGGGGATGTAAGAGGTAGCTAATACTTTTTGATATTTTAGGCTATTGATATTGCCTTCCACCTTGCAAATGTTTCGCACACCCCCATACTGAATGTAACCGCAGACCATGATCTTTCCCCCACCAAACGTAACAGTTTTCTGGGTGAATCTTGGATCCATACGGGCTCCAGTAGGTCTCCTGCAGTATTTGATGCGGCTGTGGTGTAATTCAACAGAAGATTCATCTGAGAAATCCACCTTCTGCCACTTTTTCAGCTTCATCTTTTTAGCAGGTTGTGGGCCTTGACATGTTTTTTTAATTGCCTTTTGTTTAGTGCTAGCTTCTGGGCACTGATTCCATCATGGAGGCCATTTCGAGACAGAATCCTACAATCTGTTCTAGTTGACATAGGGGCTTGAGGTGACCAGGCCTGGTGGAGCTCTGCTGCAGTGGAAAAGTGGACCAACAAATGTTCCTCCTGAGCAGTTGTCTTGCTGGGTCTGCCAGACCTGGGCTTGTCAAAAACACTCTTGATAATCAAGGCTTTGGTGGCAGGGTGGATTTTTGGCATGTTGTCAGATGTCAAGTTGCAGTTCAAGTGAAGGTCTGGGGTGCTGGGTTTCTTTTTATACACACCCACTAATTAACCGATCAATCAGTGAGCACAGGTGAGGCTGTAAACTAGTATTGGGTGCACTATATGACAAAGTCAAAACTTTTGTTTTGTTTGACCTTTCCGTGTTCATTAAATGATCAATATTTCTGCAGTGAAGCAAATTTATTTTCGTAAATTAAACCTCATTTGGGAGGGTTTCAGTTTTCATATGAGTCATTTCCAAAACCAATGGATGCATTTAAAGTCAGGTTATAAGCTTTTGTTTCCACAACATGGATAAGCGACAGAACTTCGATCAGGGACTGTATACAGGGTGGGCCATTTATATGGATACACCTCAATAAAATGGGAATGGTTGGTGATCACCTGAAACTACGGATACTGGAAGCCTGTGCTAGCATTTCTCCTGTGGTGCTGCTATCGGTGTGTGAAGAGTGGGAGAAGAGGGTTGCATTGACAATCCAACACAATGGGCAACACTTTGAACACATTTTCAAAGTGGTCAGAAACTTGTAAATAACTCATGAAAGAATAAAGTTACGTTAAAACCACACATTTGTGGCACACCATTGTTTTTCTTGTGAAATTCCCAATAAGTTTGATGTGTCACATGACCCTCTTCCCATTGACAAAATAAAAGTTGGATCCAAAATGGCTGACTTCAAAATGGTTGCCATGGTCACCACCCATCTTGAGAAGTTTCCCCCCTCCCATATACTAATGTGCCACAAACAGGAAGTTAATATCACCAACCATTCCCATTTTATTCAAGTGTATCCATATAAATGGCCCACCCTGTAGTCAATCATAGCACAATTGCTGAAACTGCACAATTGCTGCCTGTGACTCCCAGAAAATCAGACATGCATAGCCTTGGGTACCAAAAAAAAAACACAGTCCTATTTCAATCTCTCCCTTGTCCAGACATTATTTTGTTTCTCTCTCTCTCTCTCTCTCTCTTTTTTTTTTCTCTCTTTCTCTCTCTCTCTCTCTTTTTTTTCTCACTCTCTCTCTCTCTCTCTCTCTCTCTCTCTCTCTCTCTCTCGCTCTCTCTCTCTCTCTCTCTCTCTTTTTCTCTCTATACTTCTGTATAGGGTTGTTTACCCACATTGACCATCCAATCCAGAAAGCCCCGTTTTTGATGAGTCTATGTCATTGACAGCACTTCAGCACCTGCTTATGTCTCAGACTGAGATTGGAATCGGTTGTGGTTTATCAGATGTTTCAGTGGTCTGTTCATTCAGAAATGCTTATCTGTTGTTTCTATACAGCTTTTCAGCTGCTGACGTAGATGTTTTACACCGTATTTAAGGTTTTGAACATTAGGTTTTCATTTCTGGTGCACTGTGTGTAAGAATTTGTAAGTGAGACCAGAAAGAGCCACAGTTTTGGTTTTGGGAAAGCTTGTATGTACAGAAAATGTAAGCATTTTAGAAATGTTAAATTGGCTGCATATTTTGTGAAAACAACATGAATTGTGTTAATGGTATAATTTACAGCTGACAGATGTTGTACTAATTGCGTTTAGAGTTGTGGAAATGTGACTACAGATTGGACTAAATGAAGTTTAATGATACGATTGTAAAATAAACTGTGGTAAGTCTTGGCCTAAATAGAATATGACAATGAACCAGCTCAGAAGTCATGTGTAACCAACAGATACATCATGCCTGACAAACAATACTAATGCAACACAGTTTGGACCAGAGAGATGATTCATAGTTTCCTTTATTATGTGAACTGCCACATAGCTATCGATGTGTACAAACATAATTATGCACCAGCAGAGTATTCCAGGGACTAATGGTGCTTTTCTATTACATGGTACCTGCTCTACTCGACTCGACTTGTTGTTTTTTTGTTTGTTTTATTTTGCTTGTTTTTTTGTTTTTCCATTAGGCAAATTTGGAACATGCTACCTAAAGCCTTTTTTTTTGCTCGCTCCTGGTTCCAAGCAACTCAAGTAGGGACTAAATGATGACATGTGAACCTTGCAGAGTGCTGATTGGTCAGAGACGTGTCCATCGTAATTAAATGAATACATACAGCACAAAATAGCTGTTCAAAAAATCTACAAACTGCAGCCCGTTTGAAAAGTTACAAACACTACTTGGATTGGTGGCCGACAGAAAACTCCAGGGAGAGCTGGACAGTGCAACAAGGTGCAAAAAATCTCTACTGATTCGTCTGAACTGATGATGGAGCTGTGTTCAGTCCAAAAAAACATCAACAAAATGCAAATACACAATCAATGAACAACACTCAACATTACCACTGCTGTTCTTGTGGTTTCTAAAGCTCATGAAGACAGTGTTTTGCAACATCACCACCTACATTTCGGGGCAAGCGTTTGTAGTGGAATATGAATCATGTACCAGGCAGCAAACACTGAGTAGAGCCGAGTCTACTCCAGGAGAGTAAATGGAAGTATAAAATGGAATAGCACTACTACGGTGGCGCAACAGTGATAGTGATGGACTGCCACCCACTTCAGGGTGTGATTCCGGGTGGGTTCTGGACCTACCAGGACCCTGAAATGGAGAAGCGGCCACAGACAATGCGTGAACAAAGTGACTCATGATTCATTTACATTATGTTAGCTCAATGAAGTCTTGTGTCTCTGGGGTCTGAGAAATCTCAAGTCGCTGAAGGTTTAGTCTGAATCTATTGTGTGGTTCACAAAGCGGGGGTCCGGAGCTGCTGCAGAGGGAGGGGGCATAGAGAAACAGATCATTCTCTTGTAATAATTCCATTGTAAAATAAATGTGATCTGCCACTTTAATTTGTTTTGCTCAATAAGAATTTGCAGTTTTGTATTAACTCAAATGTTTAAAAGAAATTCCAGTGGAGTTTGGAAGTAAAAGAGATGTACGTGCGTGTGTCAGAGTGGGGGTCTCGAAAATATCCTCATCTACAAAATGGGGGGCAGTGTAGAAAAGGCCTGGGAACGACTGCTGTAGAGTATGTTTGGGGATGTGTGTGGTTCATGATGATGTTGTTTATAATCATCATTTTTTCCTGCCGAGTTCATTTCTGGGTCTAGGTGGCTACAGGGCAAGCAAAGAAACACACAAGTTCCTCACAGAATCCACTATTTCCTCCCAGCAAACATGATACCTCCAGAATAACCCTGCCCTGGCTCTAGCTGAAACTCTTCCTACATGTCATGAATGAATATTTTTTTACTGACCCTCTCAGTCAAACATTGTTTAAAATGAATTTTCCATGAGTCACATTGCCTTTGATCTGCTGATCTCTCCTTTTCTTCTGGACATTATTCTGAGGTTGTGTATGTGTGTGTGTGTGTGTATGTGTGTGTGTGTGTGTGTATGTGTGTGTGTCTGTGTGTATGTGTGTGTGTGTGTGTGCGTGTGTGTATGTGTGTGTGTGTGAGCATATGTATGTGTGTTTGTGCGTGCACAGTGTACATGTTGGAATCTGCGTCATTGTGTGTATGTGTGTGTGTGTGTGTGTGCATACAGTGTAACTGTTGGAATCTGCATCATAGTGTGTGTGTGTGGGTGTGTGTGTGTGTGTGTGTGTGTGGGTGTGGGTGTGGGTGTGTGGGTGTGTTGGTGTGGGTGTGCGCACATGTTGGGTGTCTGCTCCACGAAACATAAACTGATTTAAGGCCCTGACAGGAGAAAAATGTATATTTTTGTTCATTAGATGTTACAACTTGTGTTTATAAGTAAATTCTTCAGGTTTATTGTTTTTATAAGTTTTATAAGCTCCATCTCTTGATACTGTTCAAATGAAGCTCAAATGTCCATGTGTTTAAATATGTTCAAAAAGACAAAGATTTTCATGAGGTGTTCTAAACTGTTCACATGAGTGTACAGTATATAGTTTTAAAAAATGGTCTTTTAACAGGCCTTGGTACGTTCTCATGATGGGTACAGTAGCTTAAGACCATATTTGTACTTAATTTAAACAATGGCTTGAAAGAAAACAGAAGTGCATTTATAAAAAGGTTTAAACCTTACTCAAAGCTGCATGGACTTGTGTCTAGGCGTGCAGTGAAACCTCTGAACATCCTGCATCTATCAACAGTGATGCACTAAAGAGAAAATTATTAGCTGGAAATTAAAACCAACTATAAATATAACATACAATTATCAAATAAAACATAGAGTCCCGAAGGTTCCTGACATATTTAATAAACTCACCAGTAATCACAAAACAAGCAGGGGACTAAAGCCCTACAAAATGGCTAGGTTTGACACAGCGGTGTCTGTGAGTTTTTGTGGCTTTTGGGTTGTGAAGTGGATGACGGTGGGTTTGTAGAGGGGACAGCAGTGAGGTTGGTGGGTGTGGTAACTTTGGAGAGTGAGTGATTGTGTAGTACTCGGCTTTACCTTTTGTGGGTGGCACGGTGGCGCAGCAGGTTAGTGTCACAATCACACAGCTCCAGGAGGTTGTAGGTTCAATTCCTGCTCCGGCTGACTGTCTGTGAGGAGTGTGGTGTGTTCTCCCTGTGTCTGCATGGGTTTCCTCCGGGTGACTGTCTGTGAGGAGTGTGGTGTGTTCTCCCTGTGTCTGCATGGGTTTCCTCCGGGTGACTGTCTGTGAGGAGTGTGGTGTGTTCTCCCTGTGTCTCCATGGGTTTCCTCCGGGTGACTGTCTGTGAGGAGTGTGGTGTGTTCTCCCTGTGTCTGCGTGGTTTCTTCCGAGTGACTGTCTGTGAGGAGTGTGGTGTGTTCTCCCTGTGTCTGCGTGGGTTTCCTCCTGATGCTCCGGTTTCCGGGTGTTCTGGTCCTGGTGCAATGAACTGGCGCCCCCTCCAGAGTGCGCACAGGGGAGGCTCTGGACCCACCACGACCCTGAACTGGAAAAGTTGTTACAGACAATGAATGAATTTTTTCATTCAGCAATGTCAGCATTGAACACTGAACCCTAAGGAACATACAAAGTAGTGAACATATAGCCTTAGTGTTTTCCTAAGTGTGTAGAGTGCCACTGATGTTGCTGTTGAAGAGATGTATTTTGGTTAAAGCTTGTGCTATTTTTATCCTTGCCGTGTGATCATATCTTCTCACTTCAAAATCTTTAGTTGTCTTGCAACTTCCTTTGTGCCTCAAAAAGAAGTTCTCTCTTTTTTTTCTTTTTTTTTCTGGTACTTTCCAAAAAGCATTGTTTAGAATTGGAGTATTTTATAAATGATTATTTCCTCAGGTTGGTATTAAACACAATAAAAAAACAGAATTGAAAGATTTGCTATGCAGTGAATACACTTCATTTTTCTGTATTTTTGCAGAAAAAAAGGAAAACTGAGATTCATTTATCGATTTTAATCATTTGAGGAACAAGACTATATTTACCTTAGCATTTTACACGGTATATTACACATTGCACTTGGTTATTACTCAGCATCCAGTCAAATCCACAGCCCGTGGAGCAGCTACATCTAAACACTTTTTGTACTGATATTACAATTTACTAGAGTCTGTTTCACAATGACTTGCAGTTTCTTCATTTCACAAAAGAACTGGTGAAACGCGACCTCATTAGATTTGTATCTATATTACATTTGGTCCACCCTCTGGTGCACATCGTAAAAACAGGTTTGTGTGTGTGTGTGTGTGGGTGGGTGTGTTTGTGTTTGTGTGTGTGTGTTTTATGAGTAATGTGCATTAAGCTAAAATGCTTTTTTAATTCAATGAGAATAACATTTAGATTTAAAAGATAGCAACACATCTTTGTCTCAGTTACAAAGCAGTGTTTTTCCATAAATGACCACCTTCCCAAAGTCTCACAAGGTAAAGTGGAGCTGTTAATGGAGCTGAAAATAAAAACGATGAGCCAAAACATTCAGCAAATTTGGCTTTAGTTGCGTAAAAAAAAAAAGTGAAAAATACCCTTGTTAAAAAGACATGCTCTGCCAACAGCTGAAGTGTAAAAGAACACTGGGAGTAGGAAGGGTTTCTAGCCACCTGTTCTACATTTCAGTCGGGGTAAAAAACAGTTTATTTTATTGTTCTCCAATAGCCATTGAGCACAGTCTCCCAGCTGAGCGCAGTATATTAATATGCAGTTATGTCTTTGTTAATAATGGGCTCAGTTACTGCACAGTACATATGACAGCAAGGTGAAGACAGAGCATCCCTATACTGTGTAGAGTAGTTTGGGCCTGCTCTTCATGCTGTTAGTTTCTTTTGCACTGCCTACATTGACATGTCAGTGATTTTATGATTTGTATATTACGTCTGGAGGTGGTAGGGTGTGTAACAGAAGGATTAAATATAAATGTCTAGAAGATAAACAACCTGAGAGAGAGAGAGAGAGAGAGAGGGCTGATAAACCAGATAAAGGAAGTGAGAGTAAGAGAGCGAGAGAGTGTGTGGGAAAGGGAAATGTATGAATAATACATTTTCAAGAATGCCACTAATAAGCGGTGTGTGAAGACAAAGGAAGATCAAAAGCCAGTCCAATCTGTGCATTAACATAGGCCTCAGTGTTTTTGTTATAACTGCTCATTAATGAGGGCTGAACATCTATAAAACATCTCCTTAAATGGTGTGAAGATGAATGTACTGAACTGCTTACTGTATTACACTAAACCATGCTTAGTACACTATTAATACAAAATGTTCTTTGAGTGATGCCATAGAAGAACCACTTTTGGTTCCTTAAAGTACCCTTTTTGCTAATAAGTTTTAAATGGAGTGAAAGATTTGAAACCTTTTAAAGGTTCTTCACACTTCTTTATGGAACAGATAGTGGATCATTATTTTGATAGTGGATCATTATTTTTAAGAGTGTGATCTCTCACCTCAGTAGTAAGTGTTTCCTTTTCCTCCCAAATACAGTTATTAGTCTGAGACCATCACCGACAGTGGCCCTGCTCCAAAATTTTTAATCTATTTTTATCTTGACCTTTTAATCCTTTTGCTTTCTTGAACCCATCTCACTCCAAATCAAACAGTACCTTGGGAAGCCCCTTGAGTAGAAACCAATCAAACACTCGCCCCAGTCAATGAATGTCTGAGTAACACTAGTTCAGCTGCAGTGTTCTGAGTGAAACACACGCTCTGCCGACTGCACTCAGTGTTCTTACCCCCCACCCAAGCAGTTAGTGGTTTAAGCAGTACTTGTATTTATATGAATGGCTTTTGGCAGTCAGTTTTTCACAGCATGACTTGCAGCTTTGTTTTTTTTAGTCACGGATGTCAGAAAGTGTACTGTTTTTTATTTAATTTTGTCTATATTTTATCTATAAAACATATTTGTCCTTGTAACTTTGTAACTTGTGCGCGCTGATTTACTCAAAATGTCAAACAGTGTTTTAAGTGCAGGGCAAAGTTTGTTTATTTTGACTGAAGACCAACACTGGATAATAACTGCAGGGAATATCTGCATGAAAATATGAATGAGTCAATACAACTGAGTCCCCTGGCTCAGGGAGGACATGAGCTTGGCTTATTAGTAATTATAAGGCGTATTATAAATGGATTATAATGTATTTTTACACTTAGTGGTGCATTTTCTAGTGCCCTGTTCTACATTTTCTATTCTATTTAGCACAGTTGAATAGCTGAGCACAGCGTATTAATGTGCAGTTATGCCACTGTTGTTAATAGCCCCAGGCTGCAGTATTAACAGGGTGTTTATCCTCCTGTTTTGTGCAGTAACAGCATCTTCTGCTCTGAGAAAGCCACATGTCTGTGAAGATCTGACGTCACGGGATATTACCAGGGCTGTGTGCTAAGCCCATTTCTCTACTCCCTCTTCACTCATGACTGCAAGACTGTTCATGAATCAAACTCTATGATCAAGTTTGCTGACGACACCACAGTGATTGGCCTCATCTGCAACAATGATGAGACAGCCTACAGAGAGCATGTAAAACATCTGGTCACATGGTGTACTGACAATAACCTGCTCCTTAACACCAACAAAACAAAGGAACTTATCATAGACTTCAGGAGGGAGAAAGGTGGCATGCACGACTCCATCTATATCAGCGGGATGGCTGTCGAACGTGTCGCCAGCTTCAAGTTCTTGGGCGGCACAGTGGTGCAGCAGGTTAGTGTCACAATCACACTGCTCCAGGGACCTGGAGGTTGTGGGTTCAAGTCCCAGTCCGGCTGACTGTCTGTGAGGAGTGTGGTGTGTTCTCCCTGTGTCTGTGTGGGTTTCCTCCAGGTGACTGTCTGAGAGGAGTGTGTGGACCTCCAACACCTCCAGCCTGGTCAAGAACGCTCACCAGCGTCTCTTTTTTCTGAGGATGCTAAAGAAACAACATCTGTCTCCAGCCATTCTGGTGAACTTCTATCGCTGTGTGATTGAGACTAATCCTGTTCCGCTGTATCACAGTCTGGTTTGGGAACGGCACTGTTGCTGACCATAAGTCACTACAGCGAGTGGTGAATACGGCCCAGAAAACTACAGGGACCTCACGTCCATCAGTTGAGGACGTACAGAAGAAACGCTGTCTACGAGCCCACAGCATTCTTAAAGATTCCCCACACCCTGCTCATAGTCTGTTTGTCATCTTGCCTTCTGGCAGGCGCTTCAGGAGCCTCCGGTCCAGGACAAGTAGATTGACGAACAGCTTCTTCCCCAGAGCTGTCTCCTTACTGAACTCTGTCCACCGATAACACATACTCATCCGTAATCTGGTCACTGACTGTACATGTATACTGACTTACACTGTACATAATTGTATATTATATTGGGTTAGACATTCTGCACATTCAATTAATGTAAACATATCCAACCCTCCTTTGGTAACCCAACCTGTAAATTAGTTATATGTATATCATGTTCATAGTATTTATATATCCTTTGTATATCATGTTTATAGCATTTTTCTACTCTATCTTTACATCATGTCTTTCTCGCCAAACTATATATATTACTTTATAATATATAATATATTCACATGTATATTTGTCCATATTCATGCCTATATCGTCTATATTTGTACATTCTGCACTTACTGCTTATTGCACTGTGGTTAGATGCTAAACTATATTTCGTTGCCTTGTACTTAAACATGTGTAAAGAAAATAAAGTTGAATCTAGTCTAAACCAAAGTGTCATGGCTGCGCAGGGAGGACGAGGAGACGGATGTAAATGCAAGGAATTTTATTTGACACAGACAGAATCAAAATAAACACAGGTAATAAAGACAAAACTAACTAAACAGAGCTAAACAAGGATGGACAGGGAAAAGCCATGAACCGGGGTAGACAAGTGTGGACAGATAGACTGTGAAACACATATCTACGCACACAACACCAGACAAGGGAGCACGCAAACTATAAGGGCATATCAGGACAAGACAAACAAGGAACACCTGGAGACAATAACGAGGCAGGACCAAGGTGGGGCTAGGGCGGAAAAAGGGCAGAGACAGGAAACAACAACAAACAGGGCCATGTGCTACATGAGCACATGGTGGGGAAAACAGACAGGACTGGACCAGGATGTGACACAAAGTCAGAACCAAAAGCCTAAGACAGAGGAAAACCTAGGATAAGGAAACCACAAACAAACTACAAAATCCCAAACAATGTCAAAGATAAAAAAGGAGTAACAGGAAGTGAACTAGGGCATAAACAACAAATCTTAATCTATGGATTTCTATGGAAACACATGGACAAATGGAATGAAAGAGCAGAGAACAAACCAAAATTACCACAAGAGACAAAGAGAGTCTGTGAGGAGGTGTGTTCTCCCTGTGTCTGCGTGGGTTTCCTCCGGGTGCTCCGGTTTCCTTCCCCAGTCATAAACACACGTTGGTCGCTGAACTGGCAACTCGATAGTGTCTGTAGGTGTGAGTGTGTGAGTGAATGTGTGAGTGTGTGATGCCCTGTGAAGGACTGGCGCCCCCTCCAGGGTGTATTCCCGCCTTGCGCCCAATGATTCCAGGTAGGCTCTGGACTCACCGCGACCCTGAACTGGATAAGGGTTACAGATAATGAATGAATGAATAATTAAACTAATTCGGAACAGATACTGTCACAGATCTCTACTGAGAAAGCCATCAATGAATCAGAGCAAACAAAATCATTCCACAATCTCTAGGCACACCCAGGTTCCACAACATGTATGACACTAGTTCAAGCAACACTTCACAGTTCATCTGCAAATGATTGTTTATTCAGACGTTATGCAAGAATTATAGAGGCAAAGACACATACTCCTCTATAACCAACTACATATATAAGTATGACAATGTATATCTTTAAGATAAATTAGAATACATTGTTTTTTTTTTCTTTTTTGTGAAAATTAACCATTTGGAGCCAGTTTTGTTCTGACAGCAAATATATACACATACAGCAATCAGCCATAACATTAAGAGAAGACCTCCTTATATCTACATTCATTATTTATTTTATCAGCTCCAGTGACCATAGAGGAGCATTTTGTAGTTCTACAATTACAGATTGTAGTCCATCTATTGCTGCACTACTAGGTACCTACAGGATGCTGTTGGTTGGATATTTTCCTTTGGTGGACTATTCTCAGTTCAGCAGTGATGCTGAAGGCTTTAAAAACTCCAGCTTCACTGCTGTGTCTGATCCACTTGCACCAGCACACATTAACATAGTACCACAGTGTAGGTGTCTGAGAATGATCCACCACCCAAATCATACCAGCTCTTTGAGGGCCCTGACCCTTAAACAATTCTGTGAAAAGTAGCTATAAATGTATGCTGAAAAATAGATTGATGGACTGCAGTTCTGCAGAACCAGAAAGTGCATATGCTGATCAGTGGAGCTGAAAAAAGGAGTGAAGAAATGTGAAGGTCGCCTAGGTGATTCACTGAAGTGGAAGGCAAGAGGAAGCTTCCACCAGCCTTCACCCTCCTAGCTTATCAGTACGACAAGGGGTGGGGGTGGTTGGCTGTGGTTTTCTGCTGCAGCAACACACAATTGAGCAAAATTTTGGAAAATAATTACATATGTACTCTTCTTATTCACACACTTCTTTACACGCAGGTGTAATGTTTCATATTTGGCCAGTCTCAGCTATTTTCTTCACACCTCAATCACACGACTACCACAGGCTTTTCATGTTCCTCTGTTGCCTTGGTCTCGTTCCAACACTGGCACAGCTCTACGGGTTTATAAACAGACTAAAGCCAATATATAGGTCATGATAGGCCATGTGTCTTCTGAAACGATGGCTGTAAACCACGGCCCGTGTTTCATTTCTTTTAGCTTTGTACTGAAAGCAGCCATGCAACATGCACCTCTTCATAGCAACACTCTTCATAACACTCTTTGATCTGCAGCATTATCAGCGGAATCAGGAATATTTATTAGGTTCAGACTTCTCTGTATCGTCTTTCTTTGCTTTTCTGTGATACATCGCAGTGTTTGTAAAACAAAGTGAAAAGTGTTTCTTTATTTTAAGACACAGATTATCAAAGATACTACACTCTCAGAGAAAGAGTTCTGTGCAGGTGCATTGTTGTTCATTAAAGATACAAACCATGTAAATGTAGTTTTAAAGGTACACAGTGGTTTTAAAGTCTACTTGTGTTCCCTAAAAGTACATTTCATTTTCTTCCACAGAAGGAGAGGTGTTTTATAACGGCAGTTATTTTAGCTGTTAATCAAGGCATTGCATCACCATCTGTAATGTTTTATTCCACTTTAATTAAATAACTACAAAAATCTTCACCTTCAGGAAAATGCCTCTGGGTTTCCTGTACTCACCACCCCAACCCCCACCACCAAACCCACACACCCAAGCAGTGCCATCAGACACAGCAGAGGACTATGTTACTCGATTATGCCTTGATACATGTGTTTTTAATCTAAAGGTAAAGACACATCTGACTTTTCTCTGTCTTCTCATTCACAGACTTGAATCACGTTATTCTCACTGCACCGGTTACCACTGACATTCCCTTGTGACACAGAGGACTCCTTGCTTCAGCTGAACCTGGGTGTGGCCACTGCCTGGCTCCTTCCATCCAGCTTGAGGAACAAGTTTCTGCATGGTCTACTGTTCCTCTACCAGGGCCCATGGCTTTCAGGGAGCAAGAATTCACGGTGCTTCCCCATCACCTCAATGGAATCCCACGTCTGACACTAAAGGTAGAACCCAACTTTAAAATTAAGAGGAGGACTTAAAGGGTTACACTGTATTTTTAAACTGGCATAGACTTCATAATCTGGCCCTTGTTAAAGTCTCTTAGATCCTTAAATTGCTCACTTTTCCTGCTTCCTACAGATCAGAATTGATCACTTTCTGCCTAATATATTACACCCCTTGGCCAGTGATACTGTAACCTAAATAATTTTGTGCACTTCGTCTGTCAGTGTGTTTAATGTTGTCACTGACTGAGGTATATTCCAGTCTATAACTCTTAGCAGGTGAAATCAAGGATTTTCTCAACACAGTGTATTTGCCACTAGAAACACGAGGCTGTTTTTACTGCAACAGATTAAAGCAAAGCCACAAACCCCTTTAAGCCTACGATGAAATATTATCTGTTTATACACTTATGGCTTTGATTTTTTTTATATTCCAAAACAACACTGACTAATGTATTAGGGGAGAATCATGTTAAATGTGGTCAGTATGTTTATGATTTAAGTTTAATCGTGTAAAAGAGATATTAAGACTGCATTTATGTGTTTTCACTTAAGATTTTTCTTCCAGTAAATTTTTTCACTCAAAGACAAGAAAGAAAATTGAATCTTGAGGTCTTTATCTCAGTTATACACTCGTAAACCTCTCACTTAAACTTAACAGAAGCTGAATTCAAACTCTGATAATGATTGGAAACACTTAAACTTTACTTAATAAGCAAATAATTGCCAAAGACCTGGCCTCTGTGTGTGTGTGGGTGTAGATTAACAGACCACAATAAGTCTTTAAAAGCCACTTAATAGACACTCACATTACAAAATACATTCAAGCAATAATTAGACATTCCCAAAATTCACCAAGGTCAGCTGAAGCTATAAGGCTCTTTTGTTGTCATCTGTATCAGAGCAGCTTTGCTAATCTGTCACTGACTGGAAGCTAACAGTAAACATTAGCCACTTGTTAGCCACTTGCAATAGAACAATAGCACCTGAAGCTATCAGTTATTTCTGCTGTTTTCTGTAAAAACAAAGAACACATTACACTCCTTTAAGCATAAAATGTCCACAGATCTAAATGAACTTCCACCATTTTCTTCCTAAAATACTAGTTTGTTCTTATTATAGCTGTACAAAAAATCTGTACAATCTGTATCTCCATAAGCCTATGCTAATGGACCACTGACTGAACTACATTCATGACAAAGTGAATCTGGGACACAAGTCTTTCACCACCACATTTATTTTAATCATATGAAAGTAGAAATTAAACAAACCACCAAACCCAAATATTTACCATGATCATTCAGAAAGTAAAGAAAATATATACCATTTCATACCCACAATTATTTTTGACATGGTTTTGTGCCATTTTAACATCCTAATGCAGGAAATAATAACTGAGATTACATCATTACATAAAATGTCTGTAAACATTCTTCTGTTTTTGTACAGCATTGTGAAAAAGCATCTCCTCCAAAAGAACTGAATTTCATATTCCTCTGAAAAAGCATTTTCTAGATTCCATCATCTCAGACTAAAAGTATCATGTGATTGAAGGAAACCAATTAATAGATGGATCTGGCAGTGATTAAATTGGGGAGACTTTGGGTAAAATAAAAAAATGACATATAACAAATATATAATATATAAAATATAGGTGCAAATTAACATATTAATATTAGTGTACGCACTGACACAGCCTTTCATTGCAGCTTCCACAGCTGAAGAAATACATTCCTTGTGGTTAAAAGACACTTTTGCTAGTAATTAATAGAAACATTTTTGTTAAACTCTCAGTCAGAACCATAAATTAGCCTTATTAAGCCTAGTAACAGACAAAAACTACTGACATAATTTACAGGACGTTTGTGTTTACAGCTACGCTCTCTGTTCACAAACATTGGACTTAGGAAGTGTTTCTTAGCCCCTGCAGTAATTTCCGCTAAAGAATCATTTTCAGTTCTGTTTTACCCTAGTGTCCGAAGACCACATCAGCCAATATCGGTTTTGGGGCGTGTCCTTGTATTTACAGAGTTCTCTAGATTCTCTGAATCTTTCAGTTATGTTATGTAATGTAGATGATGAAATCCCCAGGTCCTTTACTATTTTTAATTTGAGAAATATATATATATTGTTTTAGTTATTACGGAGAGAGAACATGGGAAAGAGTAAACAATAAACACTTATTTAAAGGCTACAACTGTTGAAGGTTAAAAAAGATTGCACCATTTAATGCTGTATAAATTGTCATGTCAATGTACTCTATGTTATTAAGAAAGCCATGACATATTTGTTTCTTTACAAACCCTGGGGAGTTTCTTGGCGTGTTACTAAGCAATGGTAAGAGAACTCTGATAATTAGTGACTCGTGTAGATGGAGTCTTCTCATTATAATGTTAATAAACTGTCTACAAACTCATTTTACCCTTAAACATTCCCACAGACTGCACTGTGACAATCAGGTAAAGCCTTTGCTCTCATAGTTTCAACAGGTTTTAGCTGTTTTTTCACAAAACAGTAATATCTCCTTTAATAATAATCATAATTATTATTATTCATTCTTGGATTTTCTGTAATCTCTTCTTCCTTTTCAGGGCAGGGTGAGCCATGAACATACCAAGGGCAAAGAGAGCACACACTGGACAGGAAGACCATCCCCTCCGTGAGGGGCAGACACGTACACAGACATTTTTGGGGGTAGGGGCTCAAGGCAGATCTATTCGGGGCAGAATTCAAATAAACGCCAATCAGATATCAAAGCACTTTTGGGGGGAATTGATGACAGAGAGGGTAATGTTTGTTTGTAAATATTGATGAATGAAGAAAAAAAATTGGGCTCCAGCAGAAAGGGCACTTTTCTCATCCAGGGGCAAGTGCTTGAGAACCACTAGGGGTCTATCTGTGCACGAGCCTGGTGAGGGGTTTGGTGTGCTCTCCCTGTGTCTGTGTGGGTTTCCTCCGGTGGCTCTGGTTTACCTTTCACAGTCCAGAAGCACACCTTGGTGGACTGTGCAAAAGTGTGCTTAGGTGTGAGTGAATGTGTCGCACCCAGTAATAGACTGGCGTCCCGACCAGGATGTGTTCCTACCTTGCCCCAGCATTTCTGTGTAGGCTTTGGACCCAACATGACCCTGAACTGGATAACTGGTTACAGTCAATGAATGAATAAATGAATTAATAATAAAATATTATTGTATAATACACAAAAGTGTTTCATATATTTAGGCTCATCTGATTGTCTACTGTGCACGTTTGCAAATAATGAAAAAACAAATGAGCAAATGTGAGGTACTGAAATCTACAGGATTTCCTACATTAGGATGATTATGATGAAGAAATGTTTGAGAAAGCAAGGAAAAAAAATCAAGCTAGAAACCATCCATGAACTATGGATTAAAGGCAGAGTTGGCGAGTCCACTTCAGGGAACAGGACCATCTTCTTCAGGAATCTGAAAAATTATTTAATTGTATTTAATTCCTTATTAACTTATTCAACTTGTTCCTGAACAACGTGTTTCAATTATTATTATTACTACCTTTACGTATTATCACAATATG
Source organism: Hoplias malabaricus (assembly GCF_029633855.1). Classification (NCBI taxonomy): domain Eukaryota; kingdom Metazoa; phylum Chordata; class Actinopteri; order Characiformes; family Erythrinidae; genus Hoplias; species Hoplias malabaricus. Next base: position 7,210,852 of record NC_089809.1, read on the forward strand.
AAAGTAAGGGAGGGAAAAATATATTAAGTATTTACTTTTGATATATATTCTTGCCTTTGCAACATTTTTGCTGTTCGCACCTTGACTAAGAAATTATAATTTCTAACTACAAGAAATTCTGTGTGTTTTTAAATAAATTATCACTGTCATAACACTGAAGGCAAAAAAATGTAATTTAACATTTTATACTTACTGCTCTAGCTTTGAACAGTCGACAGAGACAGAGAACGCAAAGCAGTGCAGCACCTATAAATGGCACTGCAATTATCACCCGATTCCTGCCTGTGAAAACATTCAAGACAAATATATCCAACAAAAAGTGAGAAATGGTGAAACCAACAACACTGGAGACCCCACACTAACACTGGAATTTGGAGTCACATACTAGACTACACCTGCTGCTGCTGTGTTTGGAGAATCAGAATAAACTCTTACTTACCTGGTCCACCACTTGGGTTCTTTTTGATGACGGTATAATTAGCAACTAAAAAAAAAACAAAACAAAAAAACTGCATATTAAAGATGTATGTATCACAAACATAATGATTGATGATACATATCCATTCATTTATAATGTTCTGGGTTATATCAGTTCCAGTACAAAGGAGTTACTAATTTTTCAACTTTAACCGTGTCCCAGACTCTAATATTAATCTTTTTAATGTTTATTTTCCTATTAAATAAACATTACATAAAAATTAAATTTAATATAAAAATTACATAATTTACAGCTAAAAAAATTACAGCTCTTGTAACTTTTTCATATCACATTGACTTGAGAGAGAGAGAGAGAGAGAGAGAGAGGGAAAGGGAGAGAGAGAGAGACAGAGAGCGAGAGAGAGAGAGAGAGAGAGAGAGAGAGAGAGAGAGAGAGAGAGAGAGAGAGAGAGAGTGAGACTTCATTAAACTTTCCTGCTCTCTTGTACTCTCCAAGTCGCCAGTTTTGCTGGACACTGTCCAGTGTTCATTCATTGCAAAGGGAAAGGGAGAGAGAGGGAGAGAGAGAGAGAGGGAAAGAGAAAGAGAGAGAGGGAAAGAGAAAGAGAGAGAGAGGGGGGAGAGAGAGGATGAGTGAGAGAGAGAGAGAGAGAGAGAGAGAGAGAGAGAGAGAGAGAGAGAGAGAGAGAGAGAGAGGGGACAGAGATGTGGGGGAGGTGCAGAATAAAGGAAGGAGAGAGAGAGATAGGAAAACAGTGTGTGTCTGAGTGGTACACAGAAAACCTCTGAGAAAGGGTGGTGCTGCCAGTAACTGAAGCTAAAAAAAATGCAGCCACCTGTAAGTCAAGTGGAGGAGAATTATTTTAACTCACCCACACACTTTTCCACTTCACACATTGACAGTATTGTTTTTTGTACCAACACTGCCCCACACTACAATCAATGACCCACCTCAGGTCTGTACTCAAGTACTGATGGGGACACTTTCTGTGACAGATTTAGTGATAGTTTAATATTTAATTTAGTGTAATTTAGTTCAAGCTGCGTAGTGTGTTTCAGTAAAAGTAGCTGCTACTGTTTCTGTAAAACCTTTACAATTTACTGAGAAAAATAAAACTTGTGTCTAATTTATGAATTACTCACCTGGCTGTGGCTCAGAATCGGGATCTTCAGCGACTGCAGAAAAACAAAAGACGCAAATTAAAACTTGTAAAGCCACACCACGAGATTTAAAACTCTATGTGAATGTTAAAGACAAAATTTCTTTTGTTACAATCTGATAATGAAATGAGAGGCTAAAAAAATCAGTGAAACTTATTTCAATCTGTGTAATGAATTCCAGTAAACACAGTTGTTAAGTTACTTTACAAATTACTCAGATAATTGTGAAAACTGAAACTCTGATCATTTTTTAAAATCCTTAATCACATAGTGTACTGCACTGATCTGAAACTATGGCTGCTTCAACTAAACTGTGCTTTAAATCTACACAAATGTATAAATATAACTGGCTTTATATGAGACATATAGAGCACTGCTTTTACAATCACATCAACTACAAAGTGCAGTAAAGTGGGAATTCAGAGCCATTTGTGATTCAACTTAAGTGTGAGGTGAGAGATATCAGTTTTTGTACTTTGTGTTTTTTTAATTACTCCTTAATTTTATGTTCTGAAAGTTTGAAGATTATCCAGCTGTTGTCCATCTGTTTAACAGATCATTTGAATGTTTTTTATCAGATACAGACTTCCTTTGGTATGGTTTCAATCTGATTACTGTGTTGCCCTGTTCAAGAGACTCATAGAAGGGAAGAACTCCAAAGACCTGTGTTTATATGATACACTTCAGTGTCAGTTTCCTGTTGCATTCGCTTTCACAAAGTGGCAGTGGAAGTAAACCACTCTCTTCAAAACTGAGAGTTAACCCTTCTTATACCTGGCATTCTGAAAGTTATTCAAAGTACCTTTAGGTGATGGCACAGTAGGACAGAGGCCTGTAAAAAGAAAAAGAAGAAACATAGCAACATTGAAGACACAGTAAATAAACAGTATCACTGAGAAAAGTCTGACAGTGATTTCAATAAACGTTGTATTTTGATAATGGGGCAAGGTGAAGCGGAATATCAGATCACACCTTGTGAGAATGTTTTAACAAAACCTCTTAAGACAATGATGATTAAAAAATATAAAGAGCACTTTTGTGAAAAATAACTCACCTGAACAATTAATGGTTTGTTGCTGAAAACACAAAAGACAAAAACTCAAATTAGAATTAATTTCCAAATCACAAGTCAATGAAACCTTGATACCATCTTATCTTTGGACATCACTACGGATACTGGAAGCCTTTGCTAGCATTTCTCCTGCAGTGTTGCTATCAGTGTATGAAGAGTGGGAGAAGAGGGTTGCATTGACAATCCAACACAATGGGCAGCACTTTGAACACATTTTATAAGTGGTCAGAAACTTGTAAATAACTCATGAAAGAATAAAGTTACATTAAAACCAAGTTTGATGTGTCACATGACCCTCTTCCCATTACATCAGTACAATTAAAGTCCTTTGAAATTAGCTTTGCTATAAATTGAAATTATCCGCTATTACGTGATATTGTTATCTTACTTAACAGCAGAAAACATAAAGAGACTGATTGTTGTACCTGCACCTAAATACTTCTGAAGTCTATATAAGGTTTTAAACACTGTGGGATACTCCTGGTACTGACCAATACAAACCACAATGTGATTTGTTTTCCTTCAAAGCCATTTCTGATTGAAGTCTTCAGAGGTGGGTAATGACTAGATATATTAATAGTACACAACACCTGGTTTTGTTGCAATGTGATCAGTGAGGCAATATTCCCAAACAAAATAAATACCACAATGAAAGTGTGTACATTTTTGGGGCTATGAGGTTAGTTAGGTTAATCACAATGTATTAACAAATTGGGAAAACGAAAACTAGAACAAGAACATCACGCTGCCACTAACTGCCAGTTATTTTACATCAGCTAACAGGTGGCTGCTCTGGCTAGCATTGTGAGTAGTGGCTTTTATTTTTTCTTTGAATACCTGTGATTCAATTTACAATGTCAGGTTAGAATTGTTACAAACGTGTTCTCTTTTTTAATCCGAGTACCTAAGCCCAGTAGTGGAATTCTGCATTGGATACTGTTTAATAAGCTTTAAATTACTTACCTTCTCACAAACTTTAATGTACACGACATTGTCATGACAGGTGAAGAAGGTGCAGACGGAATTGTTACAGCTCTTCACCAATGTTTCATTGACATTCTCTTCATTAGCGCACTGTTTTCCCTAAGAACACACATATAGACAAAAAGTTCAGTTAAAACATTATAACATATTCATTTTTATTCATGTTTATGTACATCTTTATTCTTTTTTATTACTGTACTCAGTCCAAAGACTTCTTCCTAAGACTGTAGCTAACTTTCATCATGCTGTGTTTAAAACAAAAGTAGAATATGGGTTATATCTCTTGCTAATTGCTTCTAGGAGCTTAGGGTCACACTGCTGAATAGAACACTTCACCAGGATGTTCTAGATATACTTATGGCCTGATTTTACTGCAGTAACAGGTTCTACACTATTTCTTCTAGAAATGCTTTACACTATGTTGGAACATTGCTGTGAATAGTTACTGGCAGCCAACCCCAAAATCATTACTGAGGTTAGACACTGATGCTAGATGATAACATCTGGATCACAAAACTGTTCCAACAAATCCCAGCCTTTCTACCGACCCACAGGCCAATACTAAGGGTTTTGTATACCTCTGTACCCCATGCTAAGCATTGGACTAGTTGACCTTAGCTGCTTGTGCAGCTGCTCCACTGTGTGCCTTCAAGCTATGGCTATGTTACTACGTTCAGATCTTATTCTAATGCACATATATGTACTCACATTGCACCTCCAAATGTAGTTGCCACAGGGTTGTACACTTTCAATCAGAGACATGGAAAAAGTCCCGTCTGGATTTGACTCAAGGGAACAGTATACTTTGGAAACAGCAGGACATACCCCCTGGCAGAGGATAAGGCAAAAACTGCCAAAAACTGAACAGAAAAATTACAAACGTTATAGTATCACATCAAGACCATGCAATTACTTAACTCTTATTATACTGTGTTTACAAACATGTGAATGCAGGGAAATATTTACATTAAATCAAATAATGTTAAACAAACAAATACTCATGACCAAATATAAAATCTCTGGACTCAGGTATCAAACATATTACTGTCATTGTTCAAACCCACATAAGTTGGCAGAAGGCAATAAGTTGACGTAATATATTTAAGTTCATAAACTCCAGAAATATGCATACACATATACTTTAAGTGAATGTTACTTTAATTAATGCTTGAGAAAACTCAAAAATATTAATCTATTACTAAATACAATTAGATATTAATCTGTGTGTATGTGTTGCCCTGTGAAGGACTGGCGCCCCCTCCAGGGTGTATTCCCGCCTTGCGCCCAATGATTCCAGGTAGGCTCTGGACCCACCGCGACCCTGAACTGGATAAGCGCTTACAGATAATGAGTTCCTTAAATATAAATTAATTAATTGTCTGTAACCATTCATCTAGTTCAGGATCTCGGGGGTCAGGAGTCTACACACAAGGCTGTGAAGATACAAGATGTGCAGCACCTGAAACTACGGATACTGGAAGCCTGTGCTAGCATTTCTCCTGTGGTGTTGCTATCAGTGTGTGAAGAGTGGGAGAAGAGGGTTGCATTGACAATCCAACACAATGGGCAGCACTTTGAACACATTTTATAAGTGGTCAAAAACTTGTAAATAACTAATGAAAGAATAAAGTTACGTTAAAACCAAGCACACCATTGTTTTTCTTGTGACATTCCCGATAAGTTTGATTTGTCACATGACCCTCTTCCCATTAAAAAAACAAAAGTTGGATCCAAAATGGCCGACTTAAAAATGGCCACCATGGTACCCACCCATCTTAAAAAGTTTCCCCCCTCCCATATACTAATGTGCCACAAACAGGAAGTTAATATCACCAACCATTCCCATTTTATTAAGGTGTATCCATATAAATGGCCCACCCTGTAGAACAAATCTGGATGTTTCCCTTACTGTGCCTTTAACCCTGACATATGTAAATGAGCTCTGTTCTGATTGGCTCTTCTGCATCATACTTCAAGAAACACCTCCTATAACTCATATGACAGGGTTTACTGAATAAGCAAATGTATGACAATCTATTGCTTCTTGTGAGTAGCGCCATCACTAAGATACATCAAGGTAAGGACAGCAAAACTGCACATGGCTTCTTCACTGTGACCTGAAAAATCAGGACTCAGATTTTAATACAGTTCACTGTCTGCAATATCGTCAGTCTCTACTCATTTCTTTCCTATCATTTCGTCAGTAGTTTGACCTTGAACTCCCCTCACACACACATACACACTTTTACTGATACACTGCCCACTCTTTTCTCCCTGAAACCGTCTCTCTCTCTCTCTCTCTCTCTCTCTCTCTCTCTCTCTCAATATCTTTCACTCTGCCTCTCAATATTATGTCACACCTCCACTCACTTTGTATCTCGCATTTTCATATTCTTTCTCTAAATCTATCAGCTGGGAGGAAAATGCACACTTACAGAGCAAGGACCACATCTCGCGCTGCGCACAGGTTAACATGCCTCTTCCGTCGTATCCCGCGCTCCTAAAGACTCGGAGTGAATTCCGTTGAGTTAAAAGACCGCTGGGAGAACAGAAGTAATGCCGCTATGAAACACTTTATCTGAGACTAACTTCGCGAAAGTTAACACAGCACCTTCTAGAAGACGAGCCGCAGACGACTGAGGTTTGGCCGAGGATCTCCTGCTTCCCACACGCCCCACCCCCACCGTCACCGCCATCCCCACCCTCACCCTCTCCCTCTGACACCTCAGGGAGGGAGGGGCGGACGAAGTGGCAAAGATTATCGCTAAAGCGCCGGCAACATTCACACGGGCCATAAAAGGAAGCACAAAAACAAATAAACAGGGCCCTGAAGCTCGTCCCTCATCTTGAGCCGAGTTCCAGGGTTTTGCCGGTTCAAACCGGTGTGAAGCCGTAGTGTGCACCCGCGAGCACTCTTCCTCCCCCCTGTCACTAACGCCACTCACCCAAACCACAGGCAGAAAAACACACACTGTCACTAAACGTACTTACAGTGTAATTGTATCATTAAATTACACATTAATAAATAAAACGGGTTAAAGGTCTACAATTAAAATAGAATATGATACAGTTATGATCCCCATGGCGCCTTTTACTGAAACCATGGTAGTTTCATATTTTGACTGGGTCTTAAAAGTGTCTGAGCAAAACACTAACCAATCGGTTCAGTCCAAACTGTGACCTGAACTGGATAATGGGTTACAGACAATGGATGAATGAATGAATCTTGAAGAGATACAACCCTTGATATAATTTACAGTCAACATACGGATTAACAGTTCAGCATCAGGAAACATTGACGACTAAATATTTTTTATCAGATTTGGCATTATGTTCCTTTTTTCCTTTCTTACACTCTCCATGCTTTTATTTTCATCAAAGAAATCCTGAGGTGGTCCTGGAGGGAGAGCAGAGTGAAAGGGAACAAACAAAGTATGCAGAGCAAAAGATGGACTATAATGTGTAGTTGTGGAACTACATAGTGCACCTATATGGAGAGTGGAGCAGAGATAATAGACAGAGAGTGTAGTAACAAGGGGCGGCACGATGGCGCAGCAGGTAGTGTCACAGTCACACAGCTCCAGGGACCTGGAGTTTGTGGGTTCGAGTGACTGTCTGTGAGGAGTGTGGTGTGTTCTCCCTGCGTCTGTGGGGGTGTCCTCCGGGTGCTCCGGTTTCCTCCCACAGTCCAAAAACACACGTTGGTAGGTGGATTGGCGACTCAAAAGTGTCCGTAAGTGTGAATGTGTGTGTGTTGCACTGTGAAGGACTGTGTATTCCTGCCTTGCGCTGGAATTCCGGGTAGGCTCTGGACCCACCGCGACCCTGAATAAGGATAAGTGGTTACAGATAATGAATGAATGAATGTAGTAACAAGCTTGTGGTCACAGTATTCAAATATGACTGTGTATATCTTACACACTCTATGAGCCTGTAGACAAGATAAACACACTTTATACACTAACTCCTGATAATGTACACTATATAAACATAATCAGATCAGATCTAATGTGTATATGATGACTGTAGGCTCATGTGCAGGCACTCAGCTTCCTGTTCTGCTGCACAGCTTTTCTTGAAGTCACTGAAGCATGGGCGGTTGAATCGCCAAAATGCCCACAGTCATACTAGTATATTCTAGTCATACATTTTGGTTTCTGCAACTATTGATCTGATACCTAGTTCTTCTACCACTGATGCAGTGGTAGAAGAACTATGTGCTTTCATATTAATAACACAAACTCTGGCTAAGGGTTAGGCTTCATCGCTTCATTGGTTAGCTAATCATTGCTAAAGATAAGGAGGATGCAAATTTCAGTAGGTGTTTTAGCTGTTTTTACTCATTCATCTCTTTCATGTGGTGATTTCAAGAACATGATCATCTTTTGACCTGTTATAGAGATTTCCTTTTATATTTAAATATACTACACATGAATCAAATTTGGGGAACCTTCAGAACATTGTTTTTACCTCATTATTATTATTACTATTATTATCTACCTTTATCAAAAGTCTAAAATCAAAAAGACCCTGTAAACTCAGGTCTGTCACAGTTTAAAATATGTACAATAACTGTCCATTTTGCTGGGGAATATTTAGACCTCTAGTTCATTACATTATTAAAATGTATTGTAATGTTAAATTTGATATACATTATATATATATTCTTCAATATGATAAATGAATACTTAAAGATGTATTGTTACATTAAATACAAAATATAATTCTGTTTACCGTAAAATATTACATCATACGTGATATTTTTTCTAAAATGTAACTGAATATTATTGTACGATACAAAAATACAGTAACAGTCAGAAGCCGATTGAGACGACGGAAAGAGTGCAAACTGTCATCAAAACAAAAGTGTGGCTACTTTGAAGAATTCGAAGTATAAAACATAGTGTCTTAATTGTTTAACACTTTTTTGTTCCATGTCTTCCTTCATAGTTTTAATGTCTTCCATGATGTGAGAATATTTATAATTCCAAATAAAACCAGTAACTATTCAGTGTACTCAAAATGTACCACAACATTTGGACCAGTTGTTTCTCTTAAAAAGTAATTCCAAAGTAACATGGCATTTTGTAAATGCAAGATTTCAAAGTCTCTCAAGTGAAGACTAAGATTCCACATACACTATCAAATCAACTCATAGTTTAGTTATCACATAAATAATCACACGCACATAATCACACAGGGTGCAATTAGCAATGGAATGCTTTGATGACTATTAAAAAACAAACAAAACCCTAGCTGGGGATTCTTCAGGACAGGAACAATGAAATGTCAGAGACATTGCGTTGGCGGATCCACTCATACACAACACCGTGTCAGTGTCATTACAGCACTGAGAATGATCCACCACCCAGATCATACCTGCTCTGTGGTGGTCCTGTAGGGGGTCCTGACCATTGAAGAACAGTATGAAAAGGGAAAATAAAGCAAACAGAGCAACGAAATGATTCTATTTTGTAATTTAACGAGCACAAAGAGCTCAGACAGCGAGTGTAGAAACACAGAGGTGGTCATAATGTTATGGCTGATAGGTGGATATATACTGAATAATAATTATATATCAGACTGTACACGGTGTACAATGTGCAATACAATGCTATATAAATAAGTCCAGTGTGTGCAGTATGTGGATGGTATATGGCAGTAGAGTTTATGTTTGTAATGTACAGTATAGTGGAAAAAACTGGACCAGAGCCTACTGGTTCTGGCACGAATGCTACTTTATCTATATGGAAGGCTGTTGTACAGTGTGTAGGTGGGAGTTGGCCCTGAGCGTTCTACACCACCTCTTTTAGGGCTTTCCTCTCAGCCGCAGTGAGGTTTCCGTAGCACACTGCTACACAGTAGATCAGAGCAGACTTCCTGTTATAGCAGTAAGTTAGTCAGGACCAGAGGGGCTACGTCAGTCTCGTCAGGAAGCACAGACAGTTCATGCTGTGTGTTGAGTGTCCATGAAAGATCCTCAGAGATGTGGACACCCAGGAACTTGAAGCTGGAAACACACTCTGCCTCAGTTCTGTTGATAAAGGTGGAGCTGAAGTTGGGTAACATGTGGATATAGGTATTATTGTGGGCAAGTTGAGCGGCACAGTGGTGCAGCAGGTAGTGTCACAGTCAAATGCCCCAGGGACCTGGAGGATGTGGGGTGGTTGGGCGGGTTGCACTGGTTACTTTCCACAATCTAAAAACACATGTTGATAGGTGGACTGGCTTTACAAATGAGTCTATAAGTGTGACCGTGTGAGAGGTGCCCTGCTGAGGGCGAGTTCACACCATGAAAAGTGATTTCTGTTAGGATCTAGACCCACTGTGAAACCTTAACAAGAGGCGGTTAGAGAAAATGAATAAATGGATGAATAATACAGTTAATGATGACAAATGGGCACAACTTCCTGAAATGGAAACATTTCTCAATGGGAACTTCCATACTCTCTCTCAACATGAATCTGTAAGGGGGGTACTTTCTTTTTTTTTTTTTTTCCAAAATTATTTTTGGTCTATGGTAATATTACTTTACTCCTTCTCAAACTTTATGTCTATCCAGTGGCAAAAGGAAACAAACCATCTTTTAAATCCATAATTACCATAATGTTTTCCCTGGGGGCCGAAATACATCCCTAGGTTCAGCTACAAACCCATATTTTTCAGTGATTCCAAGAGAAACAACAAAGGGGCCTTCATTTTAATTCCCTTTTAAAAAAACACATTTACTTTAGATCTGATTTCTTTTATTTTTTAGACAGAAAAATGGCAAACAGTAAGAAATAAAGTTATTTAATGATGCAAAATAAAACAGTGACAAATGACACAATTTTATGTTGTATACATCAGTCACCCAAAACAACATGACCAACTCCATGTTTTTACATTCATTGCCCATTCTCTCATCTCCACTGACTCCAGCTGCACTGCTGTGTCTGATCCACTACTGCCAGTCCACAGTAAGACACCAGTGTCACGTCAGTGCTGAGAATAGGGGCTGACCCTTAAAGAACAGGGTTGAAGGGGGCAAACAAAGCTTGCGGATGGACTGATGTCTTTTAATTGTAGAACAACAAAGTGCTTAGGGCCAGCCTGCAGTCACTGAGCGCAATCAATCCATTAATACGTTTTAATAACATTAATAACATATGCATATTTATTAGCATCAGTTTTTTATAAATTAATTCTAGATTTTTCTAAGACAAAGACTATTTTACTGAATAATTTATTGAATGAAACAGCTTATAAATATCTTTAGATAAGAACACGATTTAAAATTTGTTAAAATACAGTACATTTGTTATTGGACAATGTCGGTTCTGTCTCTTTTACAGTTTTCAACACTGGGGACATCAGAGCCTGGGTACAAACAGGATAAACAGTTTAACCTATTCATACATTCATATTGCATATCTTCGTACTACTTCTTTTAACAAAAATATTTCGAGCGAATATGCAAACTCACAGACACTTGTCTTTTGTTCTGTTTATGGTCAATCTCTCTGTGAATGAGAAAAAAACATGCCTCTTCTACTATGGCCTCCTAAGAGGTCCAGCAAAAAAATTCAAGTGAGAAATTGCCCATTGGGCGGCACGGTGGCGCAGCAGGTAGTGTCTCAGTCATACAGCTCCAGGGACCTGGTGTTTGTGGGTTTAGTCAATCTGTTTGGTGTGTTCTCCCTGTCTGCGTGGGTTTCCTCTGGGTGCCCTGGTTTCCTCCCACCGTCCAAAAACATACATTGGTAGCTGGACTGCCAATTCAAAACCCACAGATGTGAGTGTGTGAGTGAATGTGTGAGTATGTGTCACCTTTGAAAGGACTGGCGCACCCTCCAGGGAGTGTTCCTGCCTTGCGCCCAATGATTCAGAGTAGGCTTCGGACCCAACGCGACCCTGAACTGGATAAGCCCCTTACAAACAATGAATGAATGAATGAATGAATGAATGTAAAATTGTCCATTGATGAACTGTGGACTTGAGGAGGGCAGTGTTGGTGAATTCATTGTAGGCTGCAGTACTTTGTCTTCATCAAACTGGAATCTGAAATATTATTTCACATGATTTTATTTCCTCTTTTTTTCAAGCTTTTACAATTCGTGGACAAGGTGTTTCAATAATAATAATAATAATAATAATAATAATATGTAAAAAAAAAAGGTATTATTATCATTGTCACTAAATATTTGCGCAAACACACAAAATATTAATATATTTATTTTTGATAAATGTACTTGCCTCTTGACCTCTGTTCAGTGATTCACAATGCAGCATAACTAGAAAATAACAAATAGGAAAAAAAATGACAACCACTGACAACCAAAAAACATTTAATAATGTGTTAGTGTTTATCGTGTATTTACTAGTAAAATGAGGAAAACACTGCCGTGCAATTTCTAAACATTCAATCTGGGCCACAGATGTGTTTTTAAGTGCAATGTAAGATATAATTAAAAATCTAATCAGTAAGTTACATTGTGTGTACCGTTATATTTTGTGGAATATTTCAGGAATGGACAAAACTTAGGGTTAGTCGAGTCAAACTTGTCGATAGAGAATGTATATCATGTTTTGGTCAGATGACATGTTTTGTGGATTTTTAAGTGAAAAGATGTGAACACATTGTCTACTGGGGATTAAATATTGCATTTTTTGAAGTCTGCACTTTCTATTTATTTTTTGACATTAATATACTGTGGAAAACATATACAGGACAATATGTTCTCTTATTACTTGAAAATTAATCATGAAAATATGTTATTTTGACTAGAGATGATCAAACATTTACCACCACCCTCCAAACAGCGGATTAGTGTTAAACTCCCAACTCACAGCATAGGAACACAACACTATACCAATACAATCCTTTGGTCAAACTCCTACAACATATGCATGGTAATGATTTGAGGGGTAATAATCAAGAAAATAACTTTTCCATTTAGCCAAGTGTATAATAACACATTTATACTCACAGTGCAGACAATCACGGACGTGATGACAAACATAATCACTGTAATCGTATGCCACCGAGGCTGGTTCTTAGCTGTCAGAACACACAGGGAAAACAAGCTCAGGTAATAAGTAACAAAATGTCCTAGAAATGTTGAAACACAGGTGAAAACATCCAAGACTCCCCAATAACAATGAAAATGTAGTAAATAAAAAATATTGAATTATTATAATGAATTATTGAGAAAAGTTAAACATTCACAGATGTTCTTACAATAAGAATTTAGCTTTAGTTACACAATCTATCACTTGGACTGTATGTCTGTTTCAGACTGGTATAATTAGCAACTACAATACAAACAAGATACAAAGCTGCATTTGAAATATAAATAAAAACATGATGCTAGATGATATTTTGTGTTTATTTTAATGTTTTATATTCTAAAATACACTGCACTAATATTTGCAGAAAATGTTATTTTTCAAAAATAATCCTGCAAAACGTATAGTTCTTCCTGCTACAAACAAATAAAGTAAAATAAAATAAAATAGAAAACACTCCATACTTTCTCCAGGGATAATGTTATTTTTATCACTCACGTGGTTTGGGTGTAATGGAGTACGGTTCAGGACAGGAATCTGAACGGCAAAAAAAATCATTCCTTTATGTAATGTTTAACTTTATAATTAAAACATGATGCCTGATGAATATTGGGCTGATATCATGACAAAGAACTAGTGAAAGAATTAGTGACTTACCTTCACAATTGAATAAGTTCTGTGGAAAGAACAAAATAATTCAGTGAAAAACTGTGCTTGTGGTTAGTAGCTGGACGATAGGCTGTATCCTATGGTGCTATGATTGAAAGACTCCTTTATGTTGTAGTTGACATAGAAATATTAAACAAAATATGAAAAACAGCTCAAAACACACTGAAGTCTCTCCGTCTGTTCTGTTGAAAGACGGAGTCTGGATTGTTTCGGCAATCCACATAATCCTGACCATGCAGTCAGTCGCAGTCTTTAATGTATGTTAATCCAGCTTGTTATTCAAGTTTTGAATATTTCAGATTTATGAAACAAGCAGCAGGATTATGAGTGTGTGTCGCCCTGCGAAGAACTGGCGCCCCCCTCCCAGGGTGTGTTCCCGCCTTGCGCCCAGTGATTCCAGACCCACCACAACCCTGAACTGGATAAACGGTTACAGACAATGAATGAACGAGCAGCCAATATCTATGGGTTAGTCTAGCACATGTTACTCATGTGACACCAGCCCGCTTGATGAAGTGATGTTTCTTCTTGGACCATAGAGATGTCTTATATCTCCACTCCATTTTGTCAGGTGCACTGACCATACAGGAGCACTCTGTAGTTCTACAATTACAAACTGTAGTCCACCTGTTTCTCTGCATACGTTGTTAACTCCCTTTCACTGTGTCTTTCAATGGTCAGGACCCCCATACAGCAGAACTGATTTGGCTGGTGGATCATTCTCAGTGCTGGAGTTGACACTGACGTGGTGGTGATGTGTTAGTGTGTGTTGTGCTGGTTGTTCTGCTGCTGGAGGTTTTAAACAGTGGCCTCTCATTGTTCACTCCCTTAGACACACCTACTTCATTGGTCCTCCTTGTAGACGTAAAGTCAGAGACAGTAGCTCATCTGTCACTCAGTTTGTATTGATCATTCCTAATCCTCCATCAGTGGACTCAAGATATCTCCCACAGGACACTTCTGGGTGGATATGTTTTGGTCGGTGGACTATTCTCAGTCCAGCAGTGACACTGATAGCTTTAAAAACTCAAGTAGCACTGCTGTGGCTAGCACAGACACTAGCAATGTTTAAAACACTCATTCAATCAAACTCCATTCCAAAAAATCATATATTAATTACCATAGCACACACTACAACTCCAGGTCTGCAGATACTTTAACTGTGTGTATAAACTATGGTACTCACCTTATCACAGGAAAACGTAACATTTGTTTGGCACGTCATAAGGTTGACATTATAACGTCCTGAATCCCTGGTCACGTTCCGTATCAAAGTTTCATTGAAATCTTGGCCATGTGCCTGAGTGATGCCCTAAATAACACACAGACACAGTGCAATCACAAAGTTAAAAATATCATGATGGTAATTTCTAACCAAATTTCTAACCAAGGCAATGGTGCTTTATCCTGTATAAGCTCTATTAACATTGCATTGTGGTAAAGCCCAAAATAGTTCGGTCTTCCACTAGTGATGTTTATTTGGACTAATCTTCATATCGTCACGGCCCAATGACAAACATGTATCTCCAAAATAGCAACTTCACAGGAGAAGGACAAATCTACTTAATATTCAATTGATGTCAATGTAAAAAGATTTAATTCCAAGACATTTTGGAGCATTTCTATTGGTCCATTCACCATGACATTTCCCCCCAATTTGAAGAACAGTACAATGTGGTAAACATTAAAAAAATAAGAGATAAGTGTTTCTCATTGGACAACTACAATGTATTTATATCCTTCTTCTTCCCTGTAACTTCCCTGATTGTGGACACCTGATTATTCAACATTCCTTCAGAAATGAAAGGCATACCATATTTGTATTGGCCGTATTATCAATAGTAAAGCCGATTACAATGGTGAGAAATTTATTTAAAAAAAATGTTTTTTGGGGCAAAAATCTTGTGCTCACCACTAATTAAGTAGTGAGCACCATTTAATATGTTTTGAGCACCATTTTCTCTTGCAAATGATGTGCTATAACTCCTTCATCGTGGACGAAGACCTGTTTAACGTTCTGAGTCCTGAGGCATTGCAGATATACATATATTCAATGATTTAAAGATGACATAGCTGAAAGTATAGTTTGTAGGCGTTCGGGAAACCAGAAACCGAAAGTGGTGGCCATGACTTACTAAGTCCAAGTCTGTTTGCTAAAACAAAATGTACATAATGACTCCTTCTTTAGCCTCTTCAACGCCCCTGTAATACATCTACACAGCCTCTGAGTAATGAAAATCGACTTCTTGTTTACAACATTCAAAAAACCCCCCTTTCACACACTGATGTTTGCGGTGGAGAAATACTTACGTTAATTTTCAAACTGAGGTCTTCACAGTTACTAATGTACAGAAATGTGCAGGTGTCATTCTGACAATAACAAACAGGGCTAGCTTCAGGTCGGGCCAGTTTGACTATGACTGCAACTGAGAGATACAGGAGGAAAAATGTATTTTATTTTATAATAAATTAATTATAACAAATTAACAATTAATTAAATAAAAAATATGAATGCAGCTCCACCATTCTAAAGAACAATTTGATTTGCCACTGAAGGCGGTGGTCTAAGACAGGCAATCACATTCTTACATTTATGGGGAATGTACCAGCTGCGTGCACAGACAATATGTGGTTTGTGGTGAAGAGGTATGGGAAGAGAATGTAACTCAAGGTGAAGCTGATCAGAAACGAAATAAAAACTGTTCCTTTCGTTAGTGCTGCGTTTGTGCCGCAAAAATCATCGTTTGTGCAGGTACCGTTTTTGAAGAATTACACATTATATCTTATTACCTGTTAGCCACGTAAGGTAGCCCCTCATTAGTGGCAAAATCGCGCAAAAGTGGTCTCAATCGTACGTGCCTCGTTTGTGCCGTTAAAACAAACCATCAGGTAAATGTTTGTTTACCGTTAAAACCAACCATCAGGTAAATGTTGTCTTACCGTTAAAACAATCACGTAAATGTTTTGATCGTTCTTCTCGAGACTGGGTTGTTAATAAATAATACCGTGTGGATTTGGACTCTCCACATCTACAAAAGCTTCGCAGTGCCTCAGTAAACACGCAGGAATCAAACGTTGATGGTGAAAAGAGGACACGTGCTGATAGTTAGTACTCGTTCTGAAAAAATCCCCAGAGGCGAACTACGTCATTTATAACAGAGTCCTGGTCAAATATCGTCTACATAAAGTTTATTTAAATGCCTCTATAGTTATATTATCAACGTAAAGCCTAGCGCTGGAGCTCCCAGCGCACAGTGAGAGTCTGTCAGACGGTGTTTTAGAAAGAAACTGCTACTGTGCGGTTTGTATCCCTTAGTATCGAACTCTGAATATTGCACAAGAGAAAGTAAACACGTACAGACCGCGGTGATACAGAGGTTGCGCATATTTTTCAGAAGCCCAAGTTCTGTCGATTCTCTGGAACCTGCTTATGTTCAAGTCTTTCCCAGTGACTTGTGAGAGATGCAGCGTGCACTAGTCACGCCCCTCA
Organism: Hoplias malabaricus; assembly: GCF_029633855.1. Classification (NCBI taxonomy): domain Eukaryota; kingdom Metazoa; phylum Chordata; class Actinopteri; order Characiformes; family Erythrinidae; genus Hoplias; species Hoplias malabaricus. The sequence goes on from NC_089809.1 coordinate 7,227,714, forward strand.
CTTCTCTCTGAGGATGTCACTGGTGCTAGCGTCGTTGCACACACACACACACACACACACACACACACAGAGAAAAAAAGAGAGAAAAGAGAGAGAGAGAGAGAGAACCACATGCAACCTCTTTCAGGAAATCATAGAGGGCATGTGCATCGGCTGTTTAACACTAAAGGTTTAGGTGATTTCACACAAACGAGGATGTCACACTGCCCTGGATAAGAAAATAATAACCCATAACACTAAAGAGATTTTTTTTATTAATTACATTAATGTAGTTTGTGTGCACCTTCACGAGCAACTAAAAAACAGAAACTTCACATTTCCTAATTTCTGCACCATTTGTCACAACTGCCTTGTGCTCCTGACCCACAGTGACCCTGAAGTGGATACGCGGTTACAGAGAATGAATGAATGTATAAACATAAACTAATATTTAACTAATATTTAACATTTAACTAATATGTAGTAGTCAGGTGAATGGCTGAACAGTTCTGGCGTCAGTTGCTGGCTGCCCCAGCAATTCATCTGAAGGATCCAGAGTGCCAAATTTCCCCAAATTCTCTTTCTTCTCTCACATGGCTGGGTTTAGGTGGAGGGTCAAAATGTCATGGATTCATGTCATCTTTCAGAGAAACAGCAGACTGAACCTGAAGATCAAAAACAAGTATTGTATAAGTGTAAACGGGTGGAGTTTGCCAGCGGTACTGGGATTTTAACTGGTACTGTGTGCTTTGGTCAGATGAGACCAAGAAAGAGCTCTTTGGCAACAAACACTCTGAGTGGGTCTGGCATAACACCAAGGATGAGGACACAGAAAAACACCTTATGCGCACTGTTAAGGATGGGGGAGGATCGATGATGCTCTGGGCCTGTTTCTCCTCCAAAGGACCTGGGAACCTTGTAAGGACACATGGGATCATGAACTCTTTGAAATATCAGGACATTTTGAATCAGAATCTGGTGGCCTCAGCCCAAAAGCTGAAGATGGGTCATCACTGGGTCTTTCAGCAAGATAATGACCCTAAACATGTGGCCAAATCTACACATAAACAGCTCACAAGGCACAAATCAAGCTCCTCTCATGGCCATCTCAGTCCCCAGACCTCAACCCAATAGAAAACCAGAGGTGAGCTGAAGAGGAGAGTGCATAGGAGAAGCCCCAGGACGATTTAGAGAGGCTGTGCAAAGGTCGAAGATCGCTCTTTCTGTATTCTCCATATTGTGAAGAGTGATAGGAGAAGATTAAGTGCTGTCTTGTTGGCAAAAGGAGGTTGTACAAAGTACTAACACCAGGGGCATCAATAACTGTGGCACACATGATTTCATTCAAAAGGTTTATTTCTTAATGTGTGACTTTTTTCCACCAAATAAAAGCACTTGAATTAAAGCTTAGATTCTTTTATTTTTCTGCATTTTTGTCTTATATCATTTAAAAAATAATAAATAATTTATTAGAGGCCAAAGAACACTTCTTAACTAAGGGTGCCAATAATTATGGAGGGCATTGTAGATGTCTAGAAGATAAAGAACCAAAGACAGAAAGAAAGAGAGAGAGAGAGAGAGAGTGGGAGAGAGAGAGAGAGAGAAAGAGAGAGAGAGAGAGAGAGCAAGAGAGTGAGAGAGAGAGAGAGAGAGAGAGCAAGAGGACAAACTAGCGAAGTGAGATAAAAGAGAAAGTAAAAGAGTTAGTTCTGAAATTCAGCATATGACTGATGAGCCAAATATAAAGACAAAGGAAGGTCAATCCAAGCTTTTATAATCTATTTTTTTCTTGACCCTTTCTTGAACCCATCTCACCCCAAATCAAACAGCACCTTGGGGAGCCCCTTGAGTAGAAACCATGCAAATACTCGCACCAAACAACGAATGTCTGGGTAACACTAGTTCAGCTGCAATGTTCTGAGTGAAACACGCGCTCTGCCGACTGCAGTCAGTGTTCTTACCCACCACCCGAACAGTTTTTCACAGCATGACTTGCAGCTTTTTTTAGTCACGGATGTCGGAAAATGAACTGGTTTTCATTTAATTTTGTCTATATTTTATCTATAAAACATGTTTGTCCTTGTAGCTTTGTAACTTGTGCACGCTGATTTACTCAAAAGGTCAAAAGTGTTTTAAGTGCAGGGCAAACTACAAAATCCCAAACAATGTCTAAGATAAAAAAGGAGTAACAGGAAATAGAATCAGAAGTGAACTAGGACATAAACAACAAATCTTAATCTATGGATTTCTATGGAAACATAGAAAATCAAATGAACAGAACATGAAATCAAAGAACAGAGAACAAACCAAACTTACCACAAGAGACAAGAGAGTCTGAGGAGTGTGGTGTGTTCTCTTTCAGACACATTGCTTGTTTTTTGTTGCTCACTAAACACAAAAAAACATAAGACTTAAATAAATCCAGAAATATTAATAAGCCACAAGAATACGGCTCTAGATTTAGTTTAAAGACAGAAGAGAGGATCTGCAAACACACACAGTGTATTGTTATAAAGCTGCATTTGAAATCCAATGCTTTATGTCTACAGTTATTAGTTATTATATTTTGGCTGTTAATCGAGGCATTGCATCACCATCTGTAGTGGTGGGAATGGCAGGAAAATGCCTCTGGGATTCCTGTACTCACTACCCTAACGCCCACCACCAAACCCACACACCCAAGCAGTGCCATTAGACACAGCAGAGGACTATGTTACTCGATTATGCCTTAATACCTGTGTTTTTAATCTAAAGGTAAAGACACATCTGACTTTTCTCTGTCTTCTCATTCACAGACTTGAATCACGTTATTCTCACTGCACCGGTTACCACTGACATTCCCTTGTGACACAGAGGACTCCTTGCCACAGCTGAACCTGGGTCTGGCCACTGCCTGGCTCCTTCCATCCAGCTTGAGGAACAAGTTTCTGCATGGTCTACTGTTCCTCTACCAGGGCCCATGGCTTTCAGGGAGCAAGAATTCACAGTGCTTCCCCATCACCTCAATGGAATCCCACGTCTGACACTAAAGGTAGAACCCAACTTTAAAATTAAGAGGAGGACTTAAAGGGTTACACTCTATTTTTAAACTGACATAGACTTCATAATCTGGCCCTTGTTAAAGTCTCTTAGATCCTTAAGTTGCTCACTTTTCCTGCTTCCTACAGATCAGAATTGATCACTTTCTGCCTAATATATTACACCCCTTGGCCAGTGATACTGTAACCTAAATAATTTTGTGCACTTCGTCTGTCAGTGTGTTTAATGTTGTCACTGACTGAGGTATATTCCAGTCTATAACTCTTAGCAGGTGAAATCACGGATTTCCTCAACACAGTTTATTTGCCACTAGAAACACGAGGCTGTTTTTACTGCAACAGATTAAAGCAAAGCCACAATCCCCTTTAAGCCTACGATGAAATATTATCTGTTTATACACTTATGGCTTTGATTTTTTTTATATTCCAAAACAACACTGACTAATGTATTAGGGGAGAATCATGTTAAATGTAGTCAGTATGTTTATAATTTAAGTTTAATCGTGTAAAAGAGATATTAAGACTGCATTTATGTGTTTTCACTTAAGATTCTTCTCTCACTTAAACTTAACAGAAGCTGAATTCAAACTCTGATAATAGTTGGAAACACTTAACATTTACTTAATAAGCAAATAATTGCCAAGGACCTTGCCTCTGTGTGTGTTTGTGTGTTTGTGTGTGTAGATTAACAGACCATAATAAGTCTTTAAAAGCCACTTAGACACTCACATTACAAAATAAGTTCAGGCAATAATGAATAAATAATGAATAAATCAATTCTGAATCCTGGACTGTTCACCCAAGAAGTGTGCTAAAAGCTAAAGGTCAGTTTACAGTAATTTACGAAAAAGAAAGTAAGCTGACATTAAGTAATTATGTGTTGTTATTGTAATGTTTTTCTCATATTTTAAATGCATACCTTTATTTATTTAACACTTTGGTCCACGCTAAAATGTATTGCAAGTGCTTTGCTAAACATGGATATTGAAGATGAGGACAGTTATCTCCCTCCTGCTCCAAAGGCCCCACAACCAAAACAGTTCACCAAAATGGACCTAATAAACTCATTCAAAGTTAGTAATATTAATGGTATAAAACACAACAGGCTAATATAATGAATTTGTTACTTTCTAACCTTTAATATTTTTAAGGGCCCTCTAGTCAGGCTGTGGGACCCTCAATTTCTTCTGAAGGTAAAGGAGGAGCTTTTGCACCTCAGACTAGGATTGTACACTGTAAGTTCTCATGTGCAAACTCATGTTGCTGATTAAATAGCTCTCAGCTGATTAAATTAGTTTTCAGCAGACCATTTCTATATCAACAATAACAAGAACAAAAATATCACTTTTTGGATTATTATAACATAAGAATCATTGTATTTTTTAGACAGTGCTTATCCAAACATTAAGCTATTATATGTACAACAAAACAAATGCATTCATTAAAGTATTGCTAACATTTGTTTGAAAGTGTGACTGGCCACTGCATTTTTTACTAATCTGAAATTAAGCATTTGCTCCTATACATCTGTGCTGTGTTTTGACTGTTTTCGTATACTCAACATATGTTTTTTTATTTTATTTTATTTATTTATTTTTTAATTAACAGGATGCATTATCCCGGAAGACCCAGATCTCTCTCACCAGCATCCATGTGTTCCCACCTCTGGAGGTAAAACTGTCTATAGCTTACACTACTGTCTCCTCCCCACCTTATCTAACTCTGATGGCCTCACTTACACTGATGCCCACTTATAGCTAACACCGATGCCCTTCATTATCTAACATTGATGCCCTCCTTTAGGTAACACAGTATCAGATTAAGTTTCATCTGATTACTGTGCGCCCCCTCCAGGGTGTATTCCCGCCTTGCGCCCAATAATTCCAGGAAGGCTCTGGACCCACCGCGACCCTGAACTGGATAAGCGCTTACAGATAATGAATGAATGATTACTGTGCATGTAAACTCATTCATAATATCTTTCAACATCTCCCACACACTGTGCTGTGACTATCAGGTAAAGCGTTTTCTCTCATAGTTTATTCCTTTTTAGTCAAACATTTTAGCTGTTTTTTTCACAAAACAGTGATATCTCCTTTAATAATAATCATAATTATTATGATTCATTCATGCATTTTCTGTGATCTCTTCTTGTTAAGGGTGGGGGTGAGCCAGGAGCTTATGTGGAATCACTGGGCACAAGGCAGGAACACACACTAGACAGGACGACAGACTATGAGGAGTTTGGTGTGTTCTCCCTGTTTCTGTGTGGGTCTCCTCCGGCTGCTCCGGTTTCCCTTTCACAATCCAAAACCACATATTGGTAGGTGGGTTATCTGTGCAAAAGTTTCCTTTAGTGTGAGGGTGTGAGTGAATGGTGCCCAGTGATGGGCTGTCAGTGTGTGTCCCTGCCTTGTCCTCAGTAATTATGGGTAGGCTCTGGACCCAATGAGATCTTCAACTAGAAAAGTGTTTATAGACCATGAATGAATCAACAAATTAATTAAAAAAATATTTTATTAGATGTAAAATAAATATCATATATGTATATACAGTTATCAAAATAATAGCAGTCCAATGTGACTAACCAGATAATCACTGTCTTTGGTATAAATTATTTTACCACATGACAAGCAATGTAACAGTTGATGCAGTAGATTCTTTGAAAACCAACGGACTCAGAATTCAATATATGCATGCTCTTGTGTCTGTGTATTTGCATAATTATTTGAAAGGGGAGTTCAATTAGTGAGGTCAATCATTCTGTGATTGACAATGAATTGTGGGATGTAGTCAAAGCATCCTGGGCTGGAATACCAGTTGACAGGTGCCAGAAGTTGGTTGACTCAATGCAACACACTTGTGAAGCAGTTCTAAAAAACTGGTTATTCACCTAAATATTAGGTTAGTGATTCACAGGAATGCTAGATCCTAAAAAAAAGAGTACATATTTTGAGTTAGTAAAGACAAATGCAGATACTGCTATTTTTTTTTTGAACAGCCGAGTGTTCATTTTTTGATATTTTCTGTAAATTAGTTAAAAATTATTTACATTTCTCTTCATGTTTTGATTTGAAAAAACAGTATGCAATGTTCCCAATGCATGGAAATACAAACTACTATTAAGATTGTGCTTAACTAATGTTTTTAAACACACTGCTTTGAACACAACTGTATATCTGAATGTCTACTGTGTGCAACTCAAGTAATAAATAGCAAATATAATGCTCTACGATATACATTTCCAATATTCGGATTGAGAAATGTTTGAGAAAATTGGGGGGGGGGAGTTGGGGGTGAGGGTTGTGCAGAATCTGTCTGTTCATGGACCGTCGCCTAAAGCAGGGCAGGGTTGCTGAGTCCACTTCAGGCAGCAACCACAAGCACTGGAATTAACATGAGCCACCCAAGCCAGTTGTTGCCTGTGAAACCACGCAAGACAAAAAACAACAAATTACAACACTGGAGACTCCATACCAACATGGAATTTGGTATTACTACAAAACACCTACTGCTACAGCTGGACAATCAAAATGAATTCTTACTTACCTGATCCACCACTTGGGCTGTTGGTATCATTAGCGGCTGAAAAACAAAGCAAACTTCAAATCAAAAGATGTGCGTATTATCTTCATTCATTTACAATGTTCTGAGTTTTACCATTTTGTTGATTTGTGCGTGTATATTTTTAAGAACCCTCAGTTCTACTCCAGTGGAGTTACTAGTGTTTCAACTTTAACCTTTTCCCAGACTCTTATATTCATTTTTTCATGTTTATTTTCCTTTTACAGCTCTAAAATTTTGTAACTAATTTTTGCCACATTGAACTGAGAGAGAGAGAGAGAGAAGGGGGGGGGGGGGGCAGAGATATGGGGAGGACATACAGAATAAAGGAATCTACACCAATATTATAAAGATATATATAAATTGCTTTATATTACATATAACACACTCCTTTTATAATTTTATTAACTACATTGTGCACTACAGAGGGAATAAGGAGCCATTTGAGATTCAACTCAAGTGTGAAGTGAGAGAGTTCTGTTGGTGTTTTAATCACTTCTTAAGTTCAAAGTGTTTGAAAGTGTGAAGGTTAACCTACTGTTATTCTTCTGTTTAACTGATCATTTGAAGGATTGCCCACCATTTTAAATCAGATATGAACTTCCTTTGAAATGGTGTCTATCTGTTTACTGCGTCACACTGTTAAAGGCACTGTTGTTATTCAGTATCTTCTGAGTCAGTTGCCTGTTATATAACTTCCACACAGTGACACAGGAAGTAAAACACTAACTTAGTTAACACTTCCTGAACTCAACAGGACATCATAGAAAGTTATACAAAGTACCTTCAGGTGATGACACAGTATTACAGAGGCCTGTAAAAATAAGTAAAACATAGGAACATTTGAAGACACAGTAAATAAACAATATCACTGAGAAAAGTCTGATGGTGATTTGAATAAATTTGCATTTTTGTAATGTGAAAAGTGGTAAATGTAGCTCATGTATGTGATATTTTACCCAAACCTCCTTCTGTGAACAATGTGCTGAGGATACAAGCTTTTTAACTCACCTGAACAATTAACATTCATTCTCTGAAAACAAACAAACAAAACAGAATTAGAATGGATTTCCAAATCTCAAGTCAATGTAACTGTCAGGAACGCCGAGTCGGACAGACGGAGGTGGACGCACACGCTACAACACAGACTTTTATTTACAAGAAAATAACAACACAAACGAACTCAAGGGCAAACACGAAGCGAGGAAAGAACATGACTAGGAACGAGAACATGAAACAAGACTAGAGCTAGGAATTCTAACAAAATGACATTACTTGGAGTAGGACACAAAACGAACGACCGATACAAGCAAGTGACAGCAGGGAAATTAAATACACAAACAGACAAGACACACCTGAAACAGATAACGAGGATGATGGACAAGGAGGCGGAACAAAGGTGGAGACAAGTTCTTTTACATCAGTTAACAGACATCTGGGTGCAGTCTGATGGCCAACATTTGGACAGCTGCACCACTCAGGATCTCTTAAATCTAGAGCTTGGCATCTTATTTTATTTTGAATTTGGTGTGTAGTGGCCTTTAGTTCTTAAAACTACTTCTAAAGGCAGTGATAACATTTTGCTGCATGTTTACAATTTCAGGTTAGAACTGTTATACATTCGGTGCTCTTTTTACTCATAGTACATTAACCCATTAGTGGAATTTAGCTTTGGATACTGTGTAATAAACGTTTAATGACTCACCTGACTACATGCTTTAATGTATGTGACGTTGTCATGACAGGAGTAAAAAGTGCAGAAGGAAGGACCATGGCTCTCCACCAATGTGTCGTGGAAATGGTCTTCATTAGCGCACTCTGTTCCCTAAAGGCACACATCCAGATAAAATTAATGTATGTTTATGTACATCTTTACTCTATTTTTATTCTATGCTCAGCCCAAAGATTTCTTCCCAAACCTGAGGCTAAATTTCATCATACTGGTCAGACACTGATGCAGTATTATTAATTCTGAATCAAAACAGCCGAGAATGATCCACCACCACATCACACCTCTGTAATGGTTCTGTGGGTGTCCTGAGCTTTGAAGAACAGGGTGAAAGGGGGAAATGATGTATACAGAGCAACAAATGGCCTGTAGTCTGTAATTATAAAACTAAATATTGCTCCTACGCTCAGTGGGCTGAGAGAATAGACAGTGAGTGTACAAACAAGGAGGTGATTGTTATTTTTTGGTTGATCTGTGTATGTACTCACATTGATGTTCCAGATGTATGTGTCACATTGTTGTACACTTTGATTCAGATGAAAGGAAATGGTGCCATTAGGATTACGCCGGATAATACACTCTCCATTGGTTTCAGCGAGGCATGGCCACTTCATGAGGCCAGCTGCGCAACAGAAACAAACTGGACAGAAAATGACAAGGTATAATATCACATCAGGACCATGCAATTAGAAGGAATATATAATATTTAAGTCTTAAAATGAAATTCATACTGTGTTTACAAACGTTTGAATGCAGGGAAATAATTACATCCAAGTTAAACATATGAAATCTTTGGTTTCAGATATCAATGCAGTCATCATTCAAACCTGAATTTATCAGAACTCCAAAAAATGAAGGCAATTAGCAAAAAGTTCATAAATTCATATGTCACAAATATGCAAATACATATATATTAAGTGACTATAACTTTAATTAATGCTTGATGAAAATTCAAAAATATTAATTTCTGTTCTGTTAATAAAAGTGATTAAATAATCATTAATAATAAAGTAATCCATTAAAAATATTGAAATATATATTTAATGTTGTCTAAATTTATCGTGTAAAGGAACGCATTCATTGAATCACTGGGCACACACCACACTCCTCACAGACAGTCACCCGGAGGAAACCCACGCAGACACAGGGAGAACACACCACACTCCTCACAGACAGTCACCCGGAGGAAACCCACGCAGACACAGGGAGAACACACCACACTCCTCACAGACAGTCACCCGGAGGAAACCCACGCAGACACAGGGAGAACACACCACACTCCTCACAGACAGTCACCCGGAGGAAACCCACGCAGACACAGGGAGAACACACCACACTCCTCACAGACAGTCACCCGGAGGAAACGCACGCAGACACAGGGAGAACACACCACACTCCTCACAGACAGTCACCCGGAGGAAACGCACACAGACACAGGGAGAACACACCACACTCCTCACAGACAGTCACCCGGAGGAAACCCATGCAGACACAGGGAGAACACCACACAGTTACCCGAAGGAAACCCACGCAGACACAGAAAACACACCACACACCTCACAGACAGTCACCCGAAGGAAACCCATGCAGACACAGGGAGAACACACCACATAGTTACCCAAAGGAAACCCACGCAGACACAGAAAACACACCACACACCTCACAGACAGTCACCCGAAGGAAACCCACGCAGACACAGGGAGAACACACCACACTCCTCACAGTCACCCGGAGGAAACCCACACAGACACAGGGAGAACACACCACACTCCTCACAGTCACCCGGAGGAAACCAACGCAGACACAGGGAGAACACACCACACTCCTCAGTCACCCGGAGGAAACCCACGCAGACACATTTAGAACACACCACACTCCTCACAGTCACCCGGAGGAAACCCACGCAGACACGTTTAGAACACACCACACTCCTCACAGTCACCCGGAGGAAACCCACGCAGACACAGAGAAAACACACCACACTCCTCACAGTCACCCGGAGGAAACCCACGCAGACACAGAAAACACACCACACTCCTCACAGTCACCCGGAGGAAACCCACGCAGACACAGGGAGAACACACCACACTCCTCACAGACAGTCACCCGGAGGAAACCCATGCAGACACAGGGAGAACACACCACACAGTCACCCGGAGGAAACCCACGCAAACACAGAAAACACACCACACTCCTCACAGACAGTCACCCGGAGGAAACCCATGCAGACACAGGGAGAACACACCACACAGTTACCCGAAGGAAACCCACGCAGACACAGAGAAAACACACCACACACCTCACAGACAGTCACCCGAAGGAAACCCACGCAGACACAGGGAGAACACACCACACTCCTCACAGTCACCCGGAGAAAACCCACACAGACACAGGGAGAACACACCACACTCCTCACAGTCACCCGGAGGAAACCCACGCAGACACAGAGAAAACACACCACACTCCACAGTCACCCGGAGGAAACCCACGCAGACACAGAAAACACACCACACTCCTCACAGTCACCCGGAGGAAACCCACGCAGACACAGAGAAAACACACCACACTGCTCACAGACAGTCACCCAGAGGAAACCCACGCAGACACAGAAAACACACCACACAGTCACCCGGAGGAAACCCACGCAAACACAGAGAAAACACACCACACTCCTCACAGACAGTCACCCGGAGGAAACCCATGCAGACACAGGGAGAACACACCACACAGTTACCCGAAGGAAACCCACGCAGACACAGAGAAAACACACCACACACCTCACAGACAGTCACCCGAAGGAAACCCACGCAGACACAGGGAGAACACACCACACTCCTCACAGTCACCCGGAGGAAACCCACGCAGACACAGAGAAAACACACCACACTCCTCACAGTCACCCGGAGGAAACCAACGCAGACACAGGGAGAACACACCACACTCCTCACAGTCACCCGGAGGAAACCCACGCAGACACAGAAAACACACCACACTCCTCACAGTCACCCGGAGGAAACCCACGCAGACACAGAAAACACACCACACTCCTCACAGTCACCCGGAGGAAACCCACGCAGACACAGAAAACACACCACACTGCTCACAGACAGTCACCCAGAGGAAACCCACGCAGACACAGAGAAAACACACCACACTCCTCACAGTCACCCGGAGGAAACCCACACAGACACAGGGAGAACACACCACACTCCTCACAGTCACCCGGAGGAAACCCACACAGACACAGGGAGAACACACCACACTCCTCACAGTCACCCGGAGGAAACCCACGCAGACACAGGGAGAACACACCACACTCCTCACAGTCACCCGGAGGAAACCAACGCAGACACAGGGAGAACACACCACACTCCTCACAGTCACCCGGAGGAAACCCACGCAGACACAGGGAGAACACACCACACTCCTCACAGTCACCCGGAGGAAACCCACGCAGACACAGGGAGAACACATCACACTCCTCACAGTTACCCGGAGGAAACCCACACAGACACAGGGAGAACACACCACACTCCTCACAGTCACCCGAAGGAAACCCACACAGACACAGGGAGAACACACCACACTCCTCACAGTCACCCGGAGGAAACCAACGCAGACACAGGGAGAACACACCACACTCCTCACAGTCACCCGGAGGAAACCCACGCAGACACAGAGAAAACACACCACACTCCTCACAGTCACCCGGAGGAAACCCACGCAGACACAGAAAACACACCACACTCCTCACAGTCACCCGGAGGAAACCCACGCAGACACAGAGAAAACACACCACACTGCTCACAGACAGTCACCCAGAGGAAACCCACGCAGACACAGAAAACACACCACACAGTCACCCGGAGGAAACCCACGCAAACACAGAGAAAACACACCACACTCCTCACAGACAGTCACCCGGAGGAAACCCATGCAGACACAGGGAGAACACACCACACAGTTACCCGAAGGAAACCCACGCAGACACAGAGAAAACACACCACACTCCTCACAGTCACCCGGAGGAAACCCACGCAGACACAGGGAGAACACACCACACAGTTACCCGGAGGAAACCCACGCAGACACAGAGAAAACACACCACACTCCTCAGTCACCCGGAGGAAACCAACGCAGACACAGGGAGAACACACCACACTCCTCACAGTCACCCGGAGGAAACCCACGCAGACACAGAGAACACACCACACTCCTCACAGTCACCCGAAGGAAACCCACACAGACACAGGGAGAACACACCACACTCCTCACAGTCACCCGGAGGAAACCAACGCAGACACAGGGAGAACACACCACACTCCTCACAGTCACCCGGAGGAAACCCACGCAGACACAGAAAACACACCACACTCCTCACAGTCACCCGGAGGAAACCCACGCAGACACAGAGAAAACACACCACACTGCTCACAGACAGTCACCCAGAGGAAACCCACGCAGACACAGAAAACACACCACACAGTCACCCGGAGGAAACCCACGCAAACACAGAGAAAACACACCACACTCCTCACAGACAGTCACCCGGAGGAAACCCATGCAGACACAGGGAGAACACACCACACAGTTACCCGAAGGAAACCCACGCAGACACAGAGAAAACACACCACACACCTCACAGACAGTCACCCGAAGGAAACCCACGCAGACACAGGGAGAACACACCACACTCCTCACAGTCACCCGGAGGAAACCCACGCAGACACAGAGAAAACACACCACACTCCTCACAGTCACCCGGAGGAAACCAACGCAGACACAGGGAGAACACACCACACTCCTCACAGTCACCCGGAGGAAACCCACGCAGACACAGAAAACACACCACACTCCTCACAGTCACCCGGAGGAAACCCACGCAGACACAGAAAACACACCACACTCCTCACAGTCACCCGGAGGAAACCCACGCAGACACAGAAAACACACCACACTCCTCACAGTCACCCGGAGGAAACCCACGCAGACACAGAAAACACACCACACTGCTCACAGACAGTCACCCAGAGGAAACCCACGCAGACACAGAGAAAACACACCACACTCCTCACAGTCACCCGGAGGAAACCCACACAGACACAGGGAGAACACACCACACTCCTCACAGTCACCCGGAGGAAACCCACACAGACACAGGGAGAACACACCACACTCCTCACAGTCACCCGGAGGAAACCCACGCAGACACAGGGAGAACACACCACACTCCTCACAGTCACCCGGAGGAAACCAACGCAGACACAGGGAGAACACACCACACTCCTCACAGTCACCCGGAGGAAACCCACGCAGACACAGGGAGAACACACCACACTCCTCACAGTCACCCGGAGGAAACCCACGCAGACACAGGGAGAACACATCACACTCCTCACAGTTACCCGGAGGAAACCCACACAGACACAGGGAGAACACACCACACTCCTCACAGTCACCCGAAGGAAACCCACACAGACACAGGGAGAACACACCACACTCCTCACAGTCACCCGGAGGAAACCAACGCAGACACAGGGAGAACACACCACACTCCTCACAGTCACCCGGAGGAAACCCACGCAGACACAGAGAAAACACACCACACTCCTCACAGTCACCCGGAGGAAACCCACGCAGACACAGAAAACACACCACACTCCTCACAGTCACCCGGAGGAAACCCACGCAGACACAGAGAAAACACACCACACTGCTCACAGACAGTCACCCAGAGGAAACCCACGCAGACACAGAAAACACACCACACAGTCACCCGGAGGAAACCCACGCAAACACAGAGAAAACACACCACACTCCTCACAGACAGTCACCCGGAGGAAACCCATGCAGACACAGGGAGAACACACCACACAGTTACCCGAAGGAAACCCACGCAGACACAGAGAAAACACACCACACTCCTCACAGTCACCCGGAGGAAACCCACGCAGACACAGGGAGAACACACCACACAGTTACCCGGAGGAAACCCACGCAGACACAGAGAAAACACACCACACTCCTCAGTCACCCGGAGGAAACCAACGCAGACACAGGGAGAACACACCACACTCCTCACAGTCACCCGGAGGAAACCCACGCAGACACAGAGAACACACCACACTCCTCACAGTCACCCGAAGGAAACCCACACAGACACAGGGAGAACACACCACACTCCTCACAGTCACCCGGAGGAAACCAACGCAGACACAGGGAGAACACACCACACTCCTCACAGTCACCCGGAGGAAACCCACGCAGACACAGAAAACACACCACACTCCTCACAGTCACCCGGAGGAAACCCACGCAGACACAGAGAAAACACACCACACTGCTCACAGACAGTCACCCAGAGGAAACCCACGCAGACACAGAGAAAACACACCACACAGTCACCCGGAGGAAACCCACGCAAACGCAGAGAAAACACACCACACTCCTCACAGACAGTCACCCGGAGGAAACCCATGCAGACACAGGGAGAACACACCACACAGTTACCCGAAGGAAACCCACGCAGACACAGAGAAAACACACCACACTCCTCACAGTCACCCGAAGGAAACCCACACAGACACAGGGAGAACACACCACACTCCTCACAGTCACCCGGAGGAAACCAACGCAGACACAGGGAGAACACACCACACTCCTCACAGTCACCCGGAGGAAACCCACGCAGACACAGAGAAAACACACCACACTCCTCACAGTCACCCAGAGGAAACCCACGCAGACACAGAAAACACACCACACTCCTCACAGTCACCCGGAGGAAACCCACGCAGACACAGAGAAAACACACCACACTGCTCACAGACAGTCACCCAGAGGAAACCCACGCAGACACAGAGAAAACACACCACACTCCTCACAGACAGTCACCCGGAGGAAACCCATGCAGACACAGGGAGAACACACCACACAGTTACCCGAAGGAAACCCACGCAGACACAGAGAAAACACACCACACAGTTACCCGGAGGAAACCCACGCAGACACAGAGAAAACACACCACACTCCTCACAGTCACCCGGAGGAAACCAACGCAGACACAGGGAGAACACACCACACTCCTCACAGTCACCCGGAGGAAACCCACGCAGACACAGAGAAAACACACCACACTCCTCACAGTCACCCGAAGGAAACCCACGCAGACACAGGGAGAACACACCACACTCCTCACAGTGACCTGATGTGGTGCTATATAGAACCCTTCTCTAAAAGTGTTATATAAAACCATCTATAGCACATTCTCCATCGATCTGAAGAAACCCTTCACAATACAAAGGACCCTTTAATCATGCAAATGTTTCTTCAATTGTCATTTCCTTTAATAAAGAACCCTTGCAGCATTATACTTGACTTGACACACCAGCCTCAAACAGTTTTACAGATCCACCTTCCAGCCCCATCCCAGCCACTCCCTTATTCACATTCTTTTTTTTTCTTCTTCCTCTCTCTCTCTCTCTCTCTCTCTCTCTCACACACACTCACACACACTCAATGCCTCTAAGCGTATGACACACTCGCAGTTTCGCCTCAAAACAACCTTCTGAATGGAAGAGCGGAGCACAGAAGGCATTCACAGACTGTGCGTTTAGCAGAGTTTTTTTTACGACAGGACAGTCTTAAAAACAATTGATCCCCCCCCCCCCCAAGACTAAACCGTTAAACCGAGTCCAGTATTAATGTGAGCTGCTGTTGCCTTGTACAAGCTCAGCTCATGCTCAGAATGTATACAAGCTTTCCGACTGGACGTATACAGGTGTTTACATTGCGACTATTCTTCTATTTAACTGATCATTTAAAGGACTATATTAGATTTAAAAACTATATTCCGACTGAGGTGTATACATGGACGTTTTCTATTCTGATTGAGTTATTAGTCAGATTATTAATGAATTATCAGGCTGCATGTAACGCTTCTCTCTCTGCATCTATCAGCTGGGAGGAGAATGATTATACTTACTGAACTTACTGATCCACATCTCGCGCTGCCCAAGAGTATCCCGCGCTCCTAAAAACTCGGAGTGAATTCCGTTAGTTAAAGACCGCTGGGAGTACTCCAGTAGCTACTGCCACAATAAAACAGCACCTGCGAGGAACAGTACCGGCAGACTACTGATGGATAGCTGAGCACGTCCCACTTTTAAGTACCCTCGCTCCGCCCAGCCACCTTTAGACCAATAAGCGTTAAACGCCAAAGGAAGCCAATCAAGTAAAATATACGCAGCTGCAACGTCATTACTCGTGCTCCTTCGTAATACTGTTCTCGACTCACAACTGCCTCCCTGAAGAAAATGTTGTAAAACAAACCCCTCCCCTCTCCTTTATTTTTTTCTCCCCTGTTAGGTTCCTTTTTCTGCTGATGCTTGTATTCGTGTTTCTGGTGTGTGTGTGTATATGTGAGATTTGTGTTATGTGTCTTTGCAGTACTGGTTACTGTCCTTGTTAAAACAATAAACAATTGATCACAAAAAAAAAGATTGCAACGGTAAAAACGAGCAAAATACAAAAAACAACGAATGTTCATAGGTATATGTCTGTGACAAAAAGGTGTGTCTAGTTACAAAGTTTATTTACACATACACAGGACCATGTAGGAGTACAACTGAGTGATCGCAGTCTATCTCAGGATGATCTGAAGTTTGGAGACTGGAGTTTCAGAGGTTTCCTCATGTGCATGCAGAAAAGCAGTCTGCTGCTGTTACCAGTCCAGTATATTCCCAAACCAGTCTAACACCAAATCCAAACCACTGGCAAATCCAGTCATTAAAAGCTTTCCAGCCTTTTTCAATGTTCTGGCCTTTGTCACCCAAACCATCCGACACCTTTTTAGCAAGATGTCTGCTGTCTGTTAAGTTGAGGACTTGCTAAGGCCACAACATCACTGGGGTGCAGAGAGTACGGCATTCTTTTTTTCTGCATGAGATCTATAAATTCAAGACCCGTATGCTTTGGAGGTTTAAACTCCTTGGACAGGTTGTCCAGGGTTGCTGGATTTAAAGGAACATGGCCAATGTCTAGCCTGGTTTTATTAACTTCACCTCTCTTGTGAAGTACCTCAGCGGATGTGAATGTCACTGGCCTCATTTCAGCTTTCCGTGTGACAATCACTTTACCATGGCTAGTACTTAGCCCATCAGAGTCCTCCTCGGAAGATGAAGGGTCACTGCCATCTGAATAGTTAGTCTCTTCACCCATGCTGGTTGCAACCATTTGTGGATACATTCTGGCTGTTGCTGGAGGATTTAAATCTGAGTAACAAAACTTCTTTTGTAGATGGCCTATTGGTGAAGGACAAGACTGAGTTTTACATGTGGCCTGTGGCAGTTCAAGGGGGTTTAAGTGATCGATCGAAGTTTAAGTTTTTCACAGGTTTTCTGTGCAATAATAGCCGCTTGTTTATGCTTTTTACACTCATTAGCTAGTTCTGAGTTTTTCTCCTCAGATTCTCCTAGCTTGTGTTCCATGGACTTTATTTTACCTATAATTCAGGATACCTTTACTGACTCTCATTCCTTATATAGGTTCTGCCAGAAATGACCACCTCCTTGTTTCTACACTCACAGTCCATTCTCTGACTGGTGAGATGGTACTGGACCTGTACACCATTTTTGGAACCTTGGAGTCAAGGTTCCTTTAATGGTGCTCCAGATTAATAAAGTAATCGCAGGGCTAGTTTATTTCAAATGTTTTCATTCAGACACAGAAGTCTAAGATTCTTTTACACAAAGAAACTCAAAACTGAGGCCATCAGATTATGGTCGTAAGCCGGAGGATATTAAAAATAGGATCCATGAAAATGATGTACTTTATAAACAAAAGCCAGGGTATTTAAGGTAGCACCAAGGAAATGGAGCTATATTTTGGCAGCTCCTGTATATGTCTTTTAATGAGCTGTGGACTAGAGGAGGGCAATGTTGGTGAATCAATTCCAGACAGCAGGACCTTCGTCTTCATCAAACTGGACGTTTTGTAATTCAGCTTGTTGTTTCAATAATATAAATGATAATCATGATGATACTATTAATAATAATTATTATTATGACTACAAACACATACAAAACATTTATACATTTATTTTTGATAAATTTACTTGCGCTCTTGATCTGTGTTTAACCATCCAGCGTATTACTTAGAAAATAACACATAGAACAATAAAGAGTTAAACATTTTCATCATTAAAATCTTAGACACTACAGTTATTCCACTAAAAACAAACAAACAGAAAAAAACCTTTAATTATTGATTAGCTTCTATTATGTGTTTCCTACTAAAATGAGGAAGACACCCTGTTGAAAATGCAATTTCTAAACTTTCAATCTGGGCAACAGCTGTGTTTTAAGTGTATGAGATACATAGAATGAGATATATAATTTAAAACTTAAACAAATATGCTATTCTTGTGTATATGTTTATATTTTGTGCAAATTTGTATTTGATTTTGCTAGCCGTTATTGTCAATTAAGAAATGGACAAACCTAGGGGTAGTCGAGTCAAACTTGTCAATATAGAATGCAAATCATGAATGTACACACAGTAGTATCAAGATAATATGTTATTTTGACCAGACTTTAGAGCCCCCAAACAGCAGACTAGCGTTCAACTTCCAAACAACAGCCCTCATGTTTAACAGCGTTAACATTCTACACAGGATTGTCCACAGCATGCCATAAATGTACAAGCAAAGAAGCTTATTCTTAAACATATGCCCATAACTGTATCCTTGTGTAATGACATTTACGTTGTATGGTCAAGTGACATAATGACTCAACATTTGAGGGATAGTTATCAAGTAAAATCATTTCCATGTAGCAATCACTAAAATAACTCACAGTCCATAAAATCACCAGCATGACCGTGATTACGAACATAACTAATGAACTTACACGTGACTGAGTTGTCAAAGCATGCGGGAAAAACAAGATTACATAGAAAATAAGCTACAAAATGTCTTAATGTTAAAACACAGATGGAAATATTATTGGAGACTCCCTAATGACAACGGAAATGTTCACTCGAATGTGGACATGAACAATACATGAACTGTACGTAAGAAATACTTGTAAATGATATATTTAGTCACCTACAGGCCTTGTCTAATACATGAAAATAATAATGAAATATTTTGGCTATTCATCTTTCACGGTTTTCCTAGATTTTCCCTCAATATCCGCAATGTAGCGGCCATAAGCCCCCTTGAAAAATCCTGCCAAGTAGCGACTCCACGAAAGATGAACCTTGAAGTAGCGAGGGATTAGTGTACTTCAATTTATTAAACAAACAGGGGCATTATATTTTTAAACTTTAACAATGTTTAAAATACTAATTAAATCAAACTCTATTTCAAAATATTAATTACCATAGCACTCACTACAACTCCAGGTCTGCAGATACTTTAACTGTGTGTATAAACTATGGTACTCACCTTATCACAGGAAAACGTAACATTTGTTTGGCATGTCATAAGGTTGACATTATAACGTCCTGAATCCCTGGTCACGTTCCGTATCAAAGTTTCATTGAAATCTTGGCCATGTGCCTGAGTGATGCCCTAAATAACACACAGACACAGTGCAATCACAAAGTTAAAAATACCATGATGGTAATTTCTAACCAAATTTCTAACCAAGGCAATGGTGCTTTATCCTGTATAAGCTCTATTAACATTGGATTGTGGTAAAGCCCAAAATAGTTCTGTCTTCCACTAGTGATGTGTATTTGGACTAATCTTCATATCGTCACGGCCCAATGACAAACATTCATTCATTCATTATCTGTAACCCTTATCCAGTTCAGGGTCGCGGAGGGTCCAGAGCCTACCTGGAATCATTGGGCGCAAGGAGGGAATACACCCTGGAGGGGGCGCCAATCCTTTGCAGGGCAACACACACACTCACACATTCACACCTACGGTCACTTTTGAGTCGCCAATCCACCTACCAACGTGTGTTTTTGGACTGTGGGAGGAAACCGGAGCACCCGGAGGAAACCCACACGGACACACGGAGAACACACCAACTCCTCACAGACAGTCACCCGGAGGAAACCCACACAGACACAGGGAGAACACACCAACTCCTCACAGACAGTCACCCGGAGCGGGAATCGAACCCACAACCTCCAGGCCCCTGGAGCTGTGTCCAATGACATACATGTATCTCCAAAATAGCAACTTTCAATTGATGTCAATGTAAAAAAAAATATTTCAAGTAATTTTTGAGCATTTCTATTGGTCCATTCACCATGACATTTCCCCCCAATTTGAAGAACAGTACGATGTGGTAAACATTCAAACAATGGAGATAAGTGTTTCTTATTGGACAACTACAGTGTACTTATATCCATCTATGTTAAGTATTTAGTTATATGTATGAATAAAAAAACAAAGCCCGTCCAAAGATCCAGCAGTACATTATGAGGAATGTGGCTGTCCCTTAAAAGGAGCTATGAGTGAACACTAGAAATATATTTTCTCATGTTCTGGACCTAGGAAACAGTACAATGTAAAAAAAATTAGTTCAAGCAAATTAGGGCAATTTCTGTGAAACTAACACATTGTGAAATACAGCACTGTAAATGGTGTCCAAAAAAACACAAATTTGAAATATAATTTGGTAGTTGATGGGGTCCTGACTATGAAGAACAGGGCACAAGGGGTTAACAAAGTATGGAAACTTACAAGTAAGTGGCTTCCAATCTGTAATTGTAGACATACACAGTTCATCTAGACTGAAAATGGACAATGAGTATAGAATAGCATGCCACTTGTGTGTGTGTGTGTGTGTTTGTGTGTGTTTGTGTGTGTGTGTGTGTGTGTGTATGTGTGTGTGTGTGTGTACACATAATGCACTTGGTCATGTACAGGAGGTTTATGTAACTTAAAACATCTTATATTTCCATAGACTGTTGTGTAGTGTGTAATGTGCTGTAGAGTAAGTGAATAATAAAGCTGGGCTGCTGAAAGAGCTGAGTCAGACGGGGAGAATTCTCTCTCTCTCCCTCTCTCTCTCTGTGAAGCTTCAGAAAGGAGAACTCCAAATATACTAGAAACCTAACTTGAAATGTACCCTTTTTTCTATTATTCATACTGAAGGAGTATCCTTCTACTTCTTCCCTGTAACAGCCGACGTGTCCAAATGATTCTGGACTTAATCACCTGATTATTCAACATTCCTTCAGAAATAGAGAAGGGCACACAATACAGTCATAACAGTGGCCAATCAGGCCGTGTTATTAATAGTAAAGCTGATGACAATGGTGAGACATTTTTTTTGGGGGCAGAAATCTTGTGCTCCCCTCTAATTAAGTTGTGAGCACCATTTAGTATGTTTTGAGCACCACTTTTCTATTTCAAATGATGTGCTGTAACTCCTCCATCGTGACCTGTTTAACGTTCTGAGTCCTGATGCATTGTAGAAACAAATATTTGGTGATTTAAAGATGACATAACTGAAAGTATAGTTTGTAGGCGTTCTGGAACCCGGAAACCGAAAGTTGCATGCATACAACATCAAAAAAAACCTTCTCACACACTGACGTTTGTGGTGGAGAAATACTTACGTTTATTTTCAAACTGAGGTCTTCACAGTTACTAATGTTGTAAAGAAATGTGCAGGTGTCACTCTGACAATAACAAACCGGGCTAGCTTCAGGTCGGACCAGTTTCACTATGACTGAGAGATACAGGGGGGAAAAATTAATAAGAATTAATTAAATAAAAACTAATCAAAATAATTTGCAAGTTACTTCTGCTGGAGGATTCATTCAGAATCACACTCGCAATTCAAACCCATCACAAATGTTCTGAATGCAGCTCCACCACTCCGAAGCACACTTTGATTTGTCCCTGAAGGCGGTGGTCTAAGACACAATCACATTCTTACATTTATGGGGACTGTACCAGCTGTGTGCACAGACCACATCTGCATTTTCAAGTACAATGATGAGCGCTGGGCGGCACGGTGGCGCAGCAGGTAGTCGCAGTCACACAGCTCCAGGGGCCTGGAGGTTGTGGGTTCGATTCCCGCTCCGGGTGACTGTCTGTGAGGAGTTGGTGTGTTCTCCCCATGTCCGCGTGGGTTTCCTCCGGGTGCTCCGGTTTCCTCCCACAGTCCAAAAACACACGTTGCAGGTGTATTGGCGACTCGAAAGTGTCCGTGTGTGTCTGTGTTGCCCTGTGAAGGACTGGCGTCCCCTCCAGGATGTATTCCTGCCTTGCGCCCAATGATTCCAGGTAGGCTCTGGACCCACCGCGACCCTAAAAATTGGATAAGCGGTTACAGATAAGGGATGGATGGATGATGAGCGCTTTGTGGTGCGAAGCGGATGTATCTCAGAAGGTAAACCATCAGGTAAATGTTTTGATCGTTCTTCTCGAGACTGGGTTGTTAATAAATAATACCGCGTGGATTTGGACTCTCCACATCTATAAAAGCTTCGCAGTGCCTCAGTAAACATGCAGGAATCAAACGTTGATGATGAAAAGAGGACACGTGCTGATAGTTTTATACTCTTCAGTACTCGCTCTGAAAAAATCGAACTACGTCATTTATAACAGTCCTGGTCAAATATCGTCTACATAAAGTTTATTTAAAGGCCTCTATAGTTATATTATCAACGTAAAGCCTAGCGCTGGAGCTCCCTCATGGGAAAAGATGCAAAATCTCAACAGTCCTGCGCACAGTGAGAGTCTGTCAGACGGTGTTTTAGAAAGTGACTCTCCTATCGATACTTTGGGCAGCCATTAGTATCGATGTCTGAATCGATACTACAAGAGAAAGTAAACACTTATAGACTGTGGTGATACAGATGTTGTGTATCTTCTTCAGAATTTCTGTCGATTCTCTGGAACCTGATGATGTTCAAGTCTTTTCCAGTGACTTGTGAGAGACGCAGTCATGCAGCACGGGGGCTAGACATGCCCCCTCACTTGTCTCTAAGCGTGTCACTGTTGCTACACAAACACACACACACACAAAACCACAGGCCCAACCTCTGCCATGAAATCATAGTTTGTTAAAGCACATTTAAAACCAAAGATTTAAAAATTAAGGAAAACACATATACATGGGTTTCACTGGAAATATGATAGATTTGTGTAATGATTTACTTTCGCATTCATTATCTGTAAGTGCTTATCCAGTTCAGGGTCAAAGGGAGCCTACCCGGAATTACTCGGCACAAGGTGGGAACACACCCCGGAGGGGTTGCTAGTCCTTCACAGGGCAACACTTACGCACACACACACATTCACTCACACACTAACACCTACGGACACTTTTGAGTCACTAATCTACCTACCAACATGTGTTTTTGGAGCGTGGGAGGAAACCGGAGCACCCGGAGGAAACCCACACAGACACAGGGAGAACACACCACACTCCTCACAGACAGTCACCCGCATTCTAAGTCAGAATGCTTTGTATTAAAGCTGGTTGGCCATCAGATACATGACCTTTGACTGGGTCTGAAAGTTTGTCAGAACTCAAACACAGTCTGAGAACTGTTTGAGCAACCTGTCTGAGCAAAATCTAAACCATCTGTACCAATCAAAACTTGTTATAACTCATGGGGACAAAACGTCTTTATCTGCTTGTCTGACCTCTTGTCTCTCCCTTTCTTGGACAAATATAATAGCACTTTGTGGACAAACAAACACGTTTTTTCATTTGATGAGTCATTCTCTTGCACAGAGGAAGGTTGGGCTTGGTAATTGTATCCAATGAGTGGATACAAAATAAGTGTTCCTAATCCAGTGATCATTCAGTGTATGACCTGTGCCTGTAGGAACTGGAGAACTGCAGTGGAATGTAATTCATGTATCCACTCATTGTCCATTTTATCTTGAGTATGCTGTTAAATCTATTATTATATGTATTATTCTACTATGACACAGTCATTTCTTCATTCATTCATGCCCTCTGGGGTGTTAAGCAAAAAAACACCACCCTGGTCACAAATAAGTACAGAATGTTAGATTGTTTGACTAATTCAGATGTATTGTCATTGCTTGGTACAACATAGTGAAATGCAATTGGCCTCTAAAGGAATTGCAGCAAAAATGCAGAACAGAAAAGTACACGTGCAACAGTAGGCAAAAAAGGTGTGAAGATGGTGGCTGGCTGAACGTCCTGTTTGCCAGATGGACAGCAAGGGGAAGTAGGGTGCAGTAGGGTGCAGGGCAATGCAGTGACAGACTGCGTGCTGCGGTTAGTTCCTGCATCAGGGTGGAGTACTTACACCTCAGCATATCAATCTGTGTTATCAGATTTTGTGCTTATTGTAGAATGCTGTGTGTTTGTGTGAAGTGTAAAAGCTTTTCCTGTATTTGTGAATAGCCTGCAATGTGCTGCTATACCTAGGTGCTTAGCCTCTTCCACACATGCAGTCATATATATATATATATATTTAAAAATGAACATAATTTGACTTCAAACACAATAATATACCTGAAATATTATCATGCATTATGGTAAAAAATACATACATCAGATTTTGAGGCTTATATCAGAAACAGCATCTAATTTTACCTCATAAATTAACTTGCGTATCTTTAGCATACAGTAAATAACCATAGACAATAATAAAGCGATGTGCTTCTTGGAGCCTAGAAAGTCAAGATTTTCATAGAGGGGACAGGGAAGGAGCTGAATGATCCAAATTTGTATTTTTCAAAGACTTATAGAATTACAAGCCAGTAAATCTAACCAGATATCAGTGTTTGGGTTTGTGGTTAATTTAACACTAGCGTTGTGATGAGGTAAAAATGACAGCAGATTATCCATTGATCACCAGTCACTAACCGCAGCCACAGAATTTCTGAGAACTAAAGAGTACTGTGTCTGATCTCTATCTCAAACTTTGGACTCATATTCATCAGAGGCTGCTTGAAAATTCCAGGCAATGAGGAGGTGTTGATTTTAGCAAAGGCAATGCAAATGATAATGATAAATATATGCTACTAATCAAACAATCTTGTGAATTTTGACATAAACACTGGACAAGGCTTTTCTACATCTTCGGTCCAGGAGGTCCAGCCCATTTTGCCTCATGGTGAGTGTCAGCTTTATTCAGATTCAGATTCAGATTCAATTTATTTGTCACATACAACGTTATACAAGTACAACATTGCAGCGAAATTACATTTCGTCTGTCCACTCACCCAAACAGGGGTTAGGTGTGCGCAACAGACGCGAAGGCAGCAGGTGCCCGCCTCATCTTACAGTTAGTAAAAAAAAAGGGAAATGGTGGTAAAAAAAAAAAGAAGATCACAGACTGTGCCTTAAGGAAGCACAGTGTGTTCATTTCCATCATTCACTTATCTATAACCGCTTATCCAATTCAGGGTCGCGGTGGGTCCAGAACCTACCTGCAATCATTGGGCACAAGGCGGGAATACACCCTGGAGGGGGCGCCAGTCCGTCACAGGGCAACACACACACACGAACACTTTTACGTCGCCAATCCACCTACCAACGTGTGTTTTTGGACTGTGGGAGGAAACCGGAGCACCCGGAGGAAACCCACGCAGACACAGGGAGAACGCACCAACTCCTCACACACAGTCACCCGGAGCGGGAATCAAACCCACAACCTCCAGGCCCCAGGAGCTGTGTGACTGCGACACTACCTGCTGCGCCACCATGCCGCCCTAGCACAGTGTGTGATCTTGAAAAAAACAAAACCTATAGCACACAAGCAGTAAACACAGATAGTTTCAGTGACGTGGACAAAAGCAGTAGGAGGAGTGTTCGAGTGGGAAGTGTGGGGGGGGGGGGCAAGGTTCAGTCTGTGAGTAAGTCCAAGTAATTTTAAATTTAAATTTACATGTTTATTTTAAAATAAAAGATGTTTAAACAAATATTTTCGTAGCTAAAATCAATGTATATATTTGGTATGGGACAGGGTTCCTTTAAAAAAACAACCTTCATCATCTGCCTTTCCACTGGGAAATTGCTACATGAAACCGCTTAGAGAAGTAGTCTGTGGTTGTACTGAAAGACAGCTAATCAATTTTATACACTCTGCTGGCACATAACAAGATGCTTAAAGAATCCAACCCTGCCACATCAAAATGAATTAATTCAGTTATTGACAAATGTAAATCAATGAGCCAATAAATGGCCAATAAAATCTGCAAATAGTCACATTTCTCCACCTTAAAACTCAGAATAAACATAAAAAGAAAAGTGATTAAAGTCCCTGCCAGAGCCACTTCAAGAGCAAGTATCATTAATTCATTCAGGAATATCTATGCAGCCATTTTTAATGCATTAAGACAAAGACAAAACTGAAATCTAAGGTCATTACTGATCAGTAAATGCACTGATTTGCAATATTTCTATAGCACACCTCCCTGTGTATGCATCTAGTATAATATACTGGGCATTATATGCTTAGTCTACTACGACACATTCATTTCTTTAATCATTCATTTTCTAGCCTGCTATATGCTACTTCAACAGTGTTAGACGATAAAAAGCTTGAACTTCAAAGACTGCACAATCAAGTGAAAATCAGCTTTTTAAGTCGTTGTGTGTCTGTTGTGGGTTTTATATCATTGGCTCAGAATCCAGTCAAAACATCTCACAAACAGTTAAGTATCAAAAATAGCTAAGAAACTCTTAGCTAAGCTAATAGCTAAGTAACTACTGGTGAGACTCCCACTCCGGGTGGCAACTAGGCTCTCTGGAATGTCCGGTTGAAGTCCAAACCAGTATTTTTCTTTTCTGTTTAACACCAGTGAATCAGAGAAAAAGTAACAGTTTAAATACACAAAGGTTCATTCTATTTTGTTGCAGTAAGAGGTTTGAATCTCCTGGGGAGACTTCATGACCTCAATCTGGATGTTAGAACACTGCGGTGAGGATATAATTGCATTTATGTCAATCACATGCAGATGTTGAGTTCATGGATTATAACCCAACTCCGTAGTGCAAGTGCTCCACAGCATTATGTTGGTTTCAGTGTTCATGTCTAGACATTTGACACTGAGCAACTTAACTATAGGCATCATGTGCAGCTACTCCTAAGTGCCCTGTTCTGTTGTCATTGCTTTTCTGTGTGCACAACTGAATCTCCATAATGGCCACACTTTAAACTCACTCACATGTTCTCACAGTTGAGTTTATAGAAACCTTTGCCCTTGTAATGAAAAGGGAACTGTGTTTTAATTCTTACATCATAATGACTGGCTGATAAACATTGCTAGAAACAATGAGGAAGGCAATATTCATATCAGTAGATGGTTAGTAGTTGGATCTTAGAGTGTTTATTTATTCATATCTTTCATATCATATCAAATCAAGCTGAACACTTCTCACTGATTTGGACATGAACTGCACTTGAAGCTCTTATAGAGAAGCTTCAAAACATTCAAAGTCTAGCATCAAGAAATGCATTTTTTTTTTTTGAGATCCAATTAAATCAGATATGTCAGTTTAATATAAACTCGTATACTGGGGAATTCATATGCATCCGGCTGAGACGCTAATCTGTGAAAAAAAAACTATGTACGTGTTATAATTTGATCTCAATTACAGCATAATTTACCGTCAAAGATGAGCTAAAGCGCTGTGCAAATGTGTGCTCCAAATTAACAATGTGCAACATGCATTACATAAAGAAGCGTGATTGTGTACCAAATATATTTGCCATTTTTAGCCATTTGGCCATAGTCACCTAAAAATAGCTTACTTTATAACTGACTTATTTTTAGGTGGTTTTAAGAGGTTCATGGATTCATGTTGCGTGTGTATATATATATATATATATATATATATATATATATATATATATATAAAGAGAGAGAGAGAGAGAGAGAGAGAGAGAGAGAGAGACCAAGCTCTTGACAAGCACCGATAGGTTCAGAAATCCCATCAGCCTCTGAACATGTGGCAGGACAAAATGAATGAAGAATGGCATCAAAGACTGTGTAAGATCACTGTTATAACCGCTTTTTCTCAGCATTTACCTTTGACTTCACATTTTTGTTCAGTGTTGTCTTAATTAAAGTCAAAACACAGCACATCCAAGCCACAGACGCTGTGTTTTTCTTTGGTACGAGCTGCAAGTCGTTTGGTCGGCCTCAGGTTGCTTCCATGCGGCAGAAAGGGGCAGAAACATGTGATTACAGCTTGGTAGTGTGATTTTAAAGAGACAGTACATAAACATACAGTGGGGACATAAAATAATAATCGATATAATTGATATAGACAGGATGAATGGAACAGACAGAGTGAGTGCACTTTTGTAACATTCCCATGCCTATTTGCATTTGAGTTTTCAGTTAAGTTATTCCCCAAATGAACCAGATTGTTAGCGTTGGGGTTTCCTTGGGCATGTTCTGTGCACTGCCCACATGCTTGAAAAGTGTGTTAAGTCATATTTAAACTGTGAGACATTTACACAGTCCATCGTAAAGTCATTAAGCTTCTATTTGCAGAAAAGAAAGTGAAAAAAGGACATAATAGGAGTCATAGTTGGCTATATTTGGTAACACTTTTCCAGCATGCAAATTATCTAACATTGTGACATGTTCTTGGTTTGACTTTAAAATAACTAGATATCTAAATATATCTAAATAAATAAATATATATATATATAAATATCTAAATAGAAACAGAGGGAGTAAATATCTCACATTTGACTTACCAGTGTATGTGACAATATGGTGGAAAAGAGGGAACACTTAATTGTGGGATACATTTTTTGCCATTTATGTCCACAAATGCTATTTAAATGCTGTATTTACCATATTCTGAAAAATGAGACATCAGATTACTCACCTTTAACACATTCAACTAGCACATCCCATGTATTTATACTATTCCTTATTTCTTAATTCAGAAAAAAAAAACAGTAATCAACAAAATTATGTTCTCATATTCATTCATTCATTGTCTGAATATTCTTATCCAGTTCAGGGTCCAGAGCCTACACAGAATCAAGGTGGGAACTCCTCCTAGAGGGGCCACAAGTCATTTGTAGATTGACACACACTCATACCTGTGGACACTTTTCAGTCACCAATCCACCTACCAGCGTGTGTTTTTGGACCATGGGGGAAACTGAAGCAACTGGAGGAAACCCACGCAGACACAGAAAGAACACATCACACCCCTCACAGACAGTCACACGGAGGAAACCCACGCAGACACAGAGAGAACACACCACACTCCTCACAGACATTTTGCATCACTGCTTTATTAGAATTAAATTACATGGGTAAAGATAAAATGTGTTAAACATAGAAAGCAAGAAAAATGTAACAAAAAGAGCACTGTTTATTGCAATTGGGTTAGTATCATAAGTATATACTTAAAATTGACAATAAAATCTAAATGAATACAAATTAACATAATTGAGTGTAAATATAATTTTTTGACTAATCGTAGCGGTATGTTTGGCTGGCACCGTGTTAAAGCCAGGTTGTGATTTTAAAATCTATAATTATGTCAAAAGTTAACACTTTTATGTGTCTAATACTTTATTAAAAAAGAACACTTTTGGTCAAATAATATGTGCTGATATTTGATGTTTATAAATATCAAATATCTTATAAAATATCTTATTAAAATAAATGCATTTAGTTACTAGACTAGGGTCACATTGACAAACTATGAAAATGCTTGTTTAAAAAATAAGTGCAATTAAAAATCATCATCTTAAATTTGACACTCACAACATAAATATCAGGTTATTTAATGTCAAGAAAAATGTAAGATATTTCCGACTGTTTCTTTTGGTCCATTAACGGTCCTATTTTTATATTCTATAAATGTTACTGGTATGTTTTAATTCAGTAAAAATACAAACTCCCAAAAACAGATACAGGGTTTCTCTACAACAGCGAGAAACAAAAATACAGCTTTCTTTGCCAAAGTGACTTTGGGTAATTGTTATTGTTTGAATCAGCTTTCACAGCCAATAAACTACATCATTATTATTGTACGGTTAAAAAGGTTTAAAGGTTCACATGGATACACACTGAATCATTCCAATTTTCTCCAGTTTTTAAGTCTTGCATCTGATGTTGACTATATTTTTAAGGTTATTCGTGATAAACTCTTGATTATGTAAATCAAAAAGGCTTATCCTCTGTGGTTATAAACTCACACAAAGTTGCTGTTTTTTCACAAAACAGCTGGATCACATGAGCTATTATAATTGAAGTTATGTAATAACATCATTTTGGATGTAGTACAACACCCAGGGCGGCACTGTGGCGCAGCAGGTAGTGTCGCAGGCACACAGCTCCAGGGGCCTGGAGGTTGTGGGTTCGATTCTAGCTCCGGGTGACTGTCTGTGAGGAGTTGGTGTGTTCTCCCCGTGTCCGCGTGGGTTTCCTCCGGGTGCTCCGGTTTCCTCCCACAGTCCAAAAACACACGTTGCAGGTGGATTGGTGACTCGAAAGTGTCCGTGTGTGTGAGTGAATGTGTGTGTGTGTCTGTGTTGCCCTGTGAAGGACTGGGGTGTATTCCCGCCTTGCGCCCGATGATCTGGACCCCCCCGCGACCCTAAATTGGATAAGCGGTTACAGATAATGGATGGATGGATCTATATAGGGCTGAGGGGAGGAATTTGGGTGTTGTATCCATCCATCCATCCATTATCTGTAACCGCTTATCCAATTTAGGGTCGCGGGGGGTCCAGAGCCTACCTGGAATCATTGGGCGCAAGGCCAATGATGGAGGGGACGCCAGTCACAGTGTCACAGGGCAACACAGACACACACACATTCACTCACACACACCTACGGACACTTTCGAGTCACCAATCCACCTGCAACGTGTGTTTTTGGACTGTGGGAGGAAACCGGACCACCCGGAGGAAACCCACGCGGACACGGGGAGAACACACCAACTCCTCACAGACAGTCACCCGGAGCGGGAATCGAACCCACAACCTCCAGGCCCTATATAGATATATATATATATATATATATTCAGACAGACTCCCACCTCCACCCCTTTTTCTTGTATTGATCTGTTTAAATGGGGTTTGGCTTCATATGCATTTGAAAGGCACCATGAACTTCTCCCCAAAAACATCTGAGTTCCTCCCCCTGTTTCAGCTTTGGGGGCATGGTCAGTACCTGCATGTAACTTATTATTATAACATAACTATAATTATAATACATATGCTAATATATGGTCAATAGGAAAAAGGTGATGCACCCCTGGTCAAATGAGGAGTTTCTAAACAAAACATAAGTGAAGTGAATTTGCTGAATGTATCAAACTGGAAAAAAGTTCAAATATTGTGTTATTTTATGGCGTATTTTATATTGTAGCAGCATGTGCAGCTCTTCAAATAAATGGAAATTTTGACCTAAAATATGCTTCAGACAACACATTTGAGTTCAATTAAAGAGAAATGACCAGGGGTGCCCAAATTTTATATATATGTATATGTATATATATATATATATATATATATATATATATATATATATATATATATATATATATACATATATATATATATATATATATATACATATATATATATATATATATATATACTTATTAATTATTATACATATTTATTTATTTATATATACTTCACTCTATATATATCACTCTAGCAAATGCAAGTCTCTAAAACATAAAGAAGAGTAGATAAGTGTATGACCCACAGTCTATAAACATAACATGATTATAAGTTTGCTACATTACATAAATAAAAACACTTCTAAAAAAATGCATAAGCAAGAAAATATCCAGTATAAACTATAAAATGAGGACAGCAGGAATGAAAAAGAAAGATAAAAAGAGACAGTGATGAGTCAGTTGCAGCGGAACAAGCTTCAGCCAGAACCTGCTTCTGCGTCTGAAAGAAAACAAATTGTAAAAGGCAAGTGATTAGACATTTCTCAGACTTCTTTCCCACAGAACACAGACAATGTGCCATTATGTGTTGGAATACATTATCGCAGAAGATGTACAATGTCAATTATGAAATTTCTAATGTGTTCGGCTGTGTATTGCACTGGAGACTAATCTATGCACAACCAATAGCAGAGCATTGTGTGTCTCAGTTTCATGTTTTCAGTTTCTGATCCAAACTTTATTACACAAGGAGCTCCGCCTACTTTCTCTTACAGAGGCAAGCGTGGTCCACAACTCAAATGTTGTGAATGGCCTTTTGAATCAGGGTATTTGCATCTAATATCCTACGCAACTATCAATTATCTTCTTTTTTTGTAGTCAAGGTAAATACAGCAAAATCCTCTTTGGTATCATATATTGTTTTGCCATTGTCACATTTATATTTATGTATTATTTTTATTCCATTGTTTACCAGTATAGTTTATATGGTTTCTTTATTATTATTCATTCATTCATTGTCTTTAACCTCTTGTCTAGTTCAGGGTCACGGTGGGTCCGGAGCCTACCCTGAATCACTGGCCGCAAGGCAGTAACACACCCTGGAGGGGGCACCAGTCCTTCACAGGGTTCCTTTATTATTATTATTAACAGTATTTCATACAGAAATCACAAAAAAATATTTGGGTAAGAACATACATTAATAAAAACCCTAAAACTGCTTACCTTCTGTATTCCCTCTCCTGTAGCGTACAACTAGCTGTAAGGCAACAAGACATAAAATAATACAGTAATAAAACTGCTGTTACTATATAGTAATAAATTATTTAAACTGTGCAGCATTTAAATAACAATAAGTTACTATTAATGACATTGCAATAATACAGCTATAACTATACAGCAGTAACAAACATATAACACAATAAGCTGTATATAACCTATAGAAAACTGAGGCAAAATGAAGAAAGATTAGATATATGAATAATTAACCAAAACTCACATTTGTAATTGCGCCTTTATGATGATGCATCACCCAGACCACCACCGGAACAATCACAATCAGAATCACGATCAGAATCACAGTTGCAGAGATTACATGGATTTTGTAAATCTCCCAAAATGTCTCAACAGCTACCAAACCATGCAAGAAAAAAAAAAGGATACATAAAGATAATAAGCAACAAAAACTAATCTTAAAAACTCTTAAAAACAAAGTGAAAAATGTGTGAAATTTGAAACTGAGAAAATGTTAAGAATAGAATTTAATTCAAGTGTGGTAATAAAATGAAATATAATAAAATATATATTTTTAATTATTGTGAGAAGTTATTACTGTGAAAAATTAACTCTGACTTACACGCCTTCTGCTCCAAATCGGAATCGTTGGTAACTACAGAAAAACAATAATGAATCTCTAAGTTTAATAAAGACAACTGATTTTATGCGAAGGGGACAGACATAGGTGCAAGGCCTGCTGAAAACTCTTTAATAATTGAACTGAAACATCTGCAAAGGTTGATTAACCACCCAAAGGGTTTCACTGAAATCGCATCAAACTAAATTAGGACATGTTCTCAGGGAACAGATGAATGATACTCACATGTGAAACAGATCTTAAGGTTCATCTGAAAAAGACACAAACACAACATGTTAAATTTTATGATTTTGAAGCAGTATTTAGACAAGGTGGAGTAACGTTTTTGCTGGTATTGCCATCTACAGTATAATGTTGTTTTCTCCAGTCATTCTTATACTGACACCTGGATTCTCCACTTAAATTTGAACATACTAAAACCTAATCTTGACCATCCATATGTGCACAAATAGGTTCATTTTGAGAAGGAAATGCAATTTGATTATTTATCTGTAGTGAATTGAACTTTTAAAAGAAAAAAAAATGCTTAAAGGCATTCATGGGACCAGAGTTCTTTTGATTGTGGCTAGTAGTAATGCTAATATGGTGAGCGGAGTTGACCTTAGACTCCTGTGCTTTTCTCTCTGTCATGTCTTCAAAATAAGCCTAATTTTACAACTAATCATTTGATTTTTCTTGTTATAAATCTGTGTTTATTTACACTTTAAATGGGCCTTGCTTGTCTCCCAAACGAATGCTATGAGTGTTTCACTCCAAAAGATAGGATTCTTTGACTTGAGACAAACCTAGCTAAGTCAAATATTGTTTTCTTTTAAATATGTTTATTCAACTGCTTCATCCTGATCAGTGTGTGGAGCCTATCCAGTGTAATTCAAGGCAGGAACATACCCTGGACAGGTCACTTCTCCATCACACGGCAACATCACAGACTCACCCTGGACCTTGAGGCTCTGGAGCGGTGTGGTAGTGACACATCTTGTTGTGCCACAGTACTGCCCACTTAACAGAATAATAATATACTGTATTGTAACTGGGCGGCACGGTGGTGCAGCAGGTAGTGATGCAGTCACACAGCTCCAGGGCCCTGGAGGTTGTGGGGTCAAGTCCCACTCCAGGTGACTGGCTGCGAGGAGTTTGGGGTGTTCTCCCAGTGTCCACGTGGGTTTCCTCTGGGTCCAAAAACACATGTTGGTAGGTGGATTGGCGACTCAAATGTGTCCGTAGGTGTGAGTAAATGTGTGAGTTAATGTGTGTGTTGCCCTGTGAAGGACTGGCGCCCCCTCCAGGGTGTGTTCCTGCCTTGCGCCCAATGACCCCAGGTAGGCTCTGGACCCACCGCGACCCTGAACTGGATAAGCTCTTACAGACAATGAATGAATGTATTGTAACTATTTGCATTTACAACTATTTACAAACTATTCACAAAACAGCACAAGGGATTAACTCTGATGCTTTTAT
This sequence comes from Hoplias malabaricus, assembly GCF_029633855.1. Taxonomy (NCBI): domain Eukaryota; kingdom Metazoa; phylum Chordata; class Actinopteri; order Characiformes; family Erythrinidae; genus Hoplias; species Hoplias malabaricus. The sequence continues at coordinate 7,262,706 of NC_089809.1, forward strand.
GGCAGATAATCTCTCACTAATTGAGAGTACTGCAGTGTCAAAACTGAAGTGGTATCATTTAAACTAAACACAAACACATTTTGTATTTTCTTTTTACCGTTTTGTCGTCACAGATGATCTTCCAGTAAACCTTCGGCAGAGTGAAGCACTTTGTTTTCCCTGATACATTAGCAGTGGCAATAAATTCATCCTTCTAGAAATGAAGAACAAAATCAATGAGAAATATAATAAATATTATTTATATATGTATTATAAGACTGCACTAATAAAGCAGTTTTTTCAAACTAGCATCCAATTCTACATTTTTAAACCTCTTTTGGATAAAAAAAAACATGATGCTTAATACATCAAAGGTTACTCACGTCATTGTACAGTCTGTGGTCACATTCCTTACGGTTCTCTAATATACTGTTGTTCAGCACCGGTGTGGTCATCCCATTTTCACAAGCCACTTGTTTGCAATCTAAAAACCAAACAGGTTGGCATAAGTAATCAACTTTATATTAGTGTGGAATGCAGAGTTCTTATTATTGCTTCACTACATTACAGCGAACGTCGCTTTTCCACGGCATGCTTACTCTACTCTACTCTACTCTATGCTCACTCATAGTTCCAGGCTAGCTTAGTCGGGACTAAAACATGATGTGGGGGGATCTTGGTTCCTGCGTTGCTGTTGCTGAATTCAGCTCCAGAGCCTGAGCGACAGATAGAGCCATGTTTTATCCACTGTTTACAGTGGAATCTGACATAGGAGGGTAAATGATACAGAGTACTGGTGTCCTGCTGAGCTTATGAACAGTGAGAACAATGAAGAAAATTATCCAACGTGCTTCAATTTGTGTTGACCAAATAGAACACGCTGCATTTTCCTGCATGCCATCAAGGAAAATATAACCCGCTACAAAACCCCGTCCAGCTCCACTGTGCTATAACACTTTATTTGAGGCTCTGTGGTCTTTCGTCTGACTTCTTTACCCCAACAGAAGGTTTGCGCTAAAGTACATACTATTTTTGTGGTTCTAGCCGGGAATTAACTTTTCTGGTTTGTGAACCAATTTATGTTGCTGGAAACACGCTGAATGGTTCCAAATTAGGGTCACAAACAGGAACCAAACCAGTACCTTATTGGTGAAAAAGAACTAAGAGAGACATATCGACGCAACAGAATGCAGACATCCAGCACAAACTAGGCGTTTGTAAAATCTCTACGCTTCAGTGGTGATCATTTCGGTTTTATCCGACTCACAATTACACTGTTTTTGGTCTGAAAACTCCCATGTGAGTCACATAAAATCTGGGCCGTGTGCCTGTGTTCAGTTCCTTAAAAGCAACATTACACAATGCAATGTGGAAAAGCACCATAAACTGTGACAGGTAAACCTTGCAGCAAGCTGACTGTCCAGAGAGACTTTTCATTCACAAAGAAATGCAGGCCGCCAGCACAAACTCCAAGATATAGCTCCTGAGTAATTTTTCAGATAGGGTCACTGAAGATTAACATTCAAGTGTTTGTATTAACAAGTGTAATATGAAAATAAGTGCTTACACTCATCAGCTGTTTGGTTGCCATTAGTTCCAGCTGCAAAATAAAACAGAAAAGGGGAATTAGAATATGTCAGAACTTGTGTATGTCTGGGTAGCCCAATAAACTAAGGAGGGAGGGCACTAAGGCCTGTGGGCTACTCTAACGGGGCAAGTTATACTCATTTGTGAAAGAGAGGGGGACATTCCAGGACACCCCAGCACACTTCAAGCTGCTACATGGTTTATCTGTATCTCTGGGGACTTGATGGAGAACACTGTAGTCTGACATCTTACTTTTACATCTGCCTCTACTATAAACTAAGAACAGACATTTATATTAGTGCACATTTCACTGAACAGCCCTTTAAAAAGCCTATTATAAACACATTTTGAGTGTTCTTATTCCCCTGGTGGGCAACCACAAAACCACTGTAGTTCACTACTGACAGCCCTGGCTACAGCACGCTCTCATTATAAAAGTTTGGCCTACTGAGGTCTAGCAGACCACAACTGTGAATGTACGCGAGTATCATTTTTAATTTTTTGTGATCAAAGCTGTTACAATCTCCCTCTTTGTGCCTTTGCGGTGGCCTTCAGTGAGAACTGCGAGGATGGGGAGTAAACAATAAACAGTAAACACAACTTTGCGCTCCAGAATGAGTAACTTTAACTGTGATAGTGACACTGATAAATGATGATTAAGCTGTTTTTTATTGTAGTTTACTATTTCGACAACAATTAGAATGCACGTTGTGTTTTACAGAGCGGCTAGGGAAGTAACCTCGTGTTGCAGGAAAGAGAGAAAGAAGCAAAGAGAGAGAGTGTTTCCTTTAAAGAAGCTGGGGAAAAAAATCAGTGAAATAACAGAATAGTCCGGCATCGCTGCACTTTGTGCGTGTAGGGGATTTCAGTGCTGGAGCTGGAACGTGTGTGCGACGCTCTTTTAGCTGAGCAGCCGATGGGGGAGGTGTGTGTGTGTGTGTGTGTGTGTCAGAGAGTGTGTGTGTGTGTGTCTGTGAGCTGGTTTTACTCTCTGCACAGAACGTCACAGTGTGATAGCGTTACTTTTTCAGACGGTGGAAAATATTCGAGTTTTAATTCCACATTGTGTTCTCCACCATTCGTTTTTATGGGAATTGAAGTAAGCAACTAAAGCGCTGAAACACGGACAGAGCACGACGCTACCTGAAGACGGCGGACGGGTAAAAACAGAACACCAGCAAAACTTTGCCAAAGCTTAACGTTATTCAAGTAAAAACAAATCTAAACTTTAAACTCACCCTTTAAAGCTGTACCAGATGAGAATGAACAGACAGCAAGAAGTATGACTTCAAAAAGGTTCATCCCGACACTTCTCTGTCCTCAGCGGCCGGCGGAATGAGCGCATCTGTCCTTATCTGAGTATCAGCGACCTCCTTACGTCCCCACCTCCGAGAAGACATCCACTCGACTATGATCTTGTCGCCATCTAGTGTTATTTTTCCTAGTGTACATTTTTCTACAACATTCTATAACATCTGTTTTTATCTGCTACGCACCTGTTAGGATTCGGTCACCATCAAGATCTGTGACTAGTATGTGCTATTTTTAAGAACATTTATGTAATCCATATTCAGTGCCAAAGCATCTCCTTTACCAAGGCTGTGAAGTAGCATCCTCTAGGATCAGAGAAATCAATGGTCACAGAATTTGGTAAAACACTGGCCCTGCTCTGTCTTCACATTTGTAACAGTAGCTGTGTTCCAAAGCCTAGGTTGCAGCTGAGCTTGACTGCATTTTGCGGCCGCTGCGTCCTAGAAGGCTGTTTCAACGTGAAGGATCATTCGTGTGCAGCTTAGAAACAACAGCAGGCTGCGTTAGGAGCGCTTTGGAGGACGTACGGCAAGACATGTGAGACCAGACATGAAGAAAAAGACATGGAGAAAAGGTTTGTTTACTTTATAAAGTGTTTAATTAACTTTTTGTCTCTAAGCTTATTTAATCAGTACCATAGAAAGCAAATGTTTTATTTAATAGTATTTTCTTTTTTAATCCAAGCTGAAGTTTAAATGTTTGTTGATGTTTGGGTGTTTAAGATTGAAACATGAGTTTTAAAACATAAAAATAGTATTGTCTTGCAGGATAATTTTAATAACCAAATAAAAGCTATTTAACTTAGTCATGTTAGTGCTTCGAGGAAGATAAGACCTTTCTGGTGACGTCACAACGCAGCCTCTTGGACAGTTCCATTTGTGTGATCTAGGTCACTAATAAGGAGTCCTACCTCGGCTGCAGCCTAGGCTTTGGAACGCAGCCAGTGAGCGCCCCGAGCACATTAACAAAAGGACTGCTATATTTCCTGTTTGTACCCCCTGTGTTTGTTCAATTTTTGATGATATGGGGTTTGTGGACCGCTGTGTTTTGTTTTATGAGAAAGCACTTTATATGATATATTTGTTGTATTATAATGTCCCATGTCTGGTTTTATCATCGAGTTGTGTTCCCTAAAAATACATTATATTTTCTTCTCCAGAAGGAGAGGTGAATATTTGTAAGATAGCATTAGAGAAAGTTGTAAAATAACACGTCCTGGAAGTGAAATGTGTATGAAATCAACTCAACATTAAAATCTACAAATATTATAGAATATGGTACAATTACATTTCCTAACTAAAGGGACTGAACATGTATCCTTGAGGGTACCATCAGGGTGACAGTGTTTCTGACGGTTTACATTGAAAACAATTAATTACCCAAATTAATCAAGCCCACTATGGGCTCAAGGAGGTTCCACATATAGAGTTTCTAGTCTGCCCGCATTTATCTGATTATTGGAGGCCCACCTGGGTTCCACTAATAGCCCGTGTACCAACCCACCCAGAGCACGAGCCCATCTTAAACCCAGCTAACCGATTTTAAAACAGTGTGGCCACCACTATGGTACACCATGACCCTGGAGTCGCGTGGCAGCTACACCACCTGCTTGTGCCAGTTTTCCGCTCTTCAACAATGTTAGACTTAGAAAATAAATATTATTATTTTGCAGTATGTTCATCTGTGGAGGAATCATCAGTTCATTAAAACTGGACAAAAATTACATGAGACACCTGATCTGTGCGTTCACATTTACAAATAATGTACATAGTGTTTAGAAATAGGCAGCAGATATAAACATGAAGAAACTATGCATTTTTATTTCCTATAAACTTTGAACACTGTCTGTAAGCGCTTTTCCAGTTCAGGGTCGAGGTGGGTCCGGAGTCTACCCGGAATCAATGGGCGAAAGGCAGGAACACACCTCAGAGTGGGCGCCAGTCCTTCACAGGGAGAGAGAGAGAGCATGAATCAAGCACCGGGCTGTGCAGAAGAGTTAGTGTTCTCTGGACTGATGGAACTCAGATCTTTTTAATCAGCTGCTCTGCTCAAACTAATCACCCAACATCAGTAACTGACCTCACTGATGTTCTCACGACTAAATGGAAACAAATACTCACAGCTATATTCCAACCTTTAAAGGAATCACAGATTAGAGGATGTTACAGAATGAAAGGGGAAACAAAGTACCAATTAATAACTTTAATATTAGACGAGGTGTCCCTGAATGTTTGGCCATATACCATTCCTTTAGGATCTCGATTAACTTCTCATTCTTTCCTTCATTCATTTTCATCCCTATCAGGGTCACAGTGGCTCCGGAGTTTGTGGGCAATTTCACACAGAACAACTGACCCACCAAACTGTGGCTTTGGACTGTCGTGGGACAACAAGGACACTCTTCTTTTTTTGGATCCCAAAGTAAAACGCTGAAACTCCAAAGTCAGTGGTGGCCAACCAAAAAGCAGTGCAGCAACAAAACATAAAAACGGGATTAGTAAATATGAGCGTCTCAAATGAAACAGGGTACAAGGTTGATTCTTTTACATAATATACATTGGATCAGCCATAAAAATAAAGTCACCTCCTTGTTTCCAAACTCCATTCTCTCAGCTCCACTGACCACACTGTTCTCAGTGAATTCATGAATAGTGGAGCTTGATTTACAGATTTTCAGAAAGCTTTTAAAGGAATACAATGTAAGAAATTGCTTTTCTTTCTCCTGGGTTCCACCGACTTGAGAGAGATTCACATCGGTCACGACATAACACTGGCCCAGTTTTAATTATGCTGAAACACTGCTAGCATTTGCAACTTACTTAGATAGCAGTGTCGTTAAACGTATGAATGTTGAGCCCGAAGAATGTGTAATTAAATAACATGATGATGACTACAAGATAAAAACTATATAACTCATAATAAACATTGGACTGTGTTATTACAAGTATAAAGTGTAACCACCCAGTAACTGAGAGAAAAGCACTTACCCGAATCTATGTCTAATGCTAATAAGAGTGTTAAAGTTAGCAAGTGCTACCACTGCATTCATCTGTGACTTTCAAAAACTATGTCATTAACAAAGCTTAGGTTCCACTGACACAAAGTGTAACTCAAGCCACTGCAACCCACAGAAAAGCACTTATTACTAAGGAAGCATAGATTTTAAATTTTTTGGGCCCATATGGTAACTACTAATTAGCACCTTGGAGTAGCCAATACTGATAATAACCAATAATGTATATCTTTTTGTAATTAAAGCAAATTCACATAGGATTAAAGCAAAACAAATTCTTGTTGTCATAGGACAAGCCTTTTCTTCAGTATTTGTACATTTCTATACTATTTCATTTTATCTTTTTAGTTTATTAGGTGTGGTTCATTTGTACTTTATTCAAAGATTTACTGCTGGTTCCTTATTAATGGTTTCTAGAGGAGCACTAATTAGTGTAGCATCAGCTTTGTTTTGGAGAGCAAGGAGAGAGTGTTTGAGGGAAGGGCTCCTGAACTGTGGTGTTTGAATCTTGCTGTTGTTTAACCTGATGTGTGTATGTGTTTACACCGCTATCTGTGTATGTGTTTACACCGCTAACTGTGTATGTGTTTACACCACTAACTGTGTATGTGTTTACACCACTAACTGTGTATGTGTTTACACCACTAACTGTGTATGTGTTTACACCGCTAACTGTGTATGTGTTTACACCGCTAACTGTGTATGTGTTTACACCACTAACTGTGTATGTGTTTACACCACTAACTGTGTATGTGTTTACACCGCCATGTGTGTATGTGTGTACTGAGCTTCGCTCATGTTTTAAATTAGTTTTCACCATTGGAGAAACTGAAAAACACCCACACGGCAGACAATTTACAGGCAACATTTATATATGCAAGCACATAAAAGGTGCAAAAGTTATTGAATGTACTGTTCCAATAATATTCTAAAATTCCAATATCGGACCAATAACAATAACTAAACAAATGTACATATCAACAAATAATATATCGGCCACCGATATATCGTGCATCATTACTTATTACCAGAATCAATGTCTAATGTTAAAATGTGAGCTAATCCGGCTAAAGTTAGCAGCCACAGCCACTGGTTTATCTCTCAATAACTCTCCAAAGCCTGATTATAGCTAACACTTTCACCAACGGACACAGCAGCACAGTATGAAGTTGTTCTTTAAAAAGACATGACTAACACATCAAAGCCATCTTTGCCTGAAATTATTAGCTGAAGATCAAGTCTAAAGGTTGAGACCAAGCCAAAATCAAGCAGTTCCCTGAGTTTACATCATTGCAAATGCACCCAGGACGACTTCTCTTCTGTAATTCTATAGTAAATGTTCTTTTGGCTCTGCTGTTTAAACAAAAATCACAATTACATAGTTACACATGGAGTATATTAATACCATCCATGGTGTCCTCAGTGGGTTTGTCTTTGTGTTGAATATTTTGCTCATGCCTAGCCGTAGTGTTAGTTGTCTGTGATAATACCTCCAAAATGGCTCCACAGGGAAAAATCACGTGACTAATAAAGGCCAGGTACACACCATCACCAGCAGATGGCAGTTTACCACAGAACATCACTGATTTGTGTTTTGGGCTGTTCAACTGCTGTGAATTTAAGGTCTAAAACTAATAGTGACAGAAGAAAGTAACATGGTGCATCATAGGTTTTGGCAAGTGGAGCCCCATGTTGTGCACTAGGTGCCCTTTGTATTTTTCACCCCTGCCCTTCAAACAGTCTCGAGTCCACCACTGCGGTGTGTTATGTGAGCCAAATGATCATGTTTAATAGGGGGGCCACTTTTGGGTCATAAGCATTTTGTGACACCATCAACGTGCTGCATGCTGTCTGGGGTGTTGGTAGATTGCGACAGTATCGTTATCACATCACTCTACGTTTATCATCAGTTTTATGTATATACTTCCATATTCCCCTTAAATAGGTGTGTTATTAGGTACCCAGTGTGCTTGCAATGGTACCCTAGGGTTTAATTAGTGGTTGCTATGGTATGCCACATGCTTGTTAAGGAGTTGCTAGGTACATCAGGTTGTTACATGCATTGGGATTGCTATGGTACACCTGGGGATTCTTTTATTGTCCCTCTGCTACAACATGTTTTGTGTAGTGATTAATCAAGTGCAAATAATGGATTAAACTGTATGGAATTTAATGATTTTATTGTGTCCATATTTCCAGAGAGCAAAAAGCACATTCTTTAAATTTACTTCAACATATACAGTCGATATGTAGACAGACAGAAAAATATACAACAACTTCACAAATTCTAAAACCCTGTTTAGTGCTGCTTTTCATCTCATATCCCACATCCTGCCTGTATATTATTTCTCCACATACTGGTGACATACCTGTGACAGAGGAACTTAATTATGCCAAAATACTGCAAATAAACAATATGCCCAAATACTGTGGTTGCATCATATTATCAGTCTTACATGTGGCTACCACCCACGTCCTCTCCCCTCAGCCACCAAGTATGCACAATTCAGTTTCTTATTTCAAACGCTTCATCAGTACAACACTATGTCTGGTCTCAGTGTAATTAACACAGTACACTCTGGGACTTGTAGTTTCTTACCTACATCCACCAGCAATTTCCAATCTCAATACCTCACGCCATCTATAGATATTAATAACCTGCACTCACTCTCCAATACATACCTCTTCACACACAAACCTAACCACTTTATTACGACCACAGCTCTGCAATGAATTATCCTCTAAACTGAATCCATTCAGAAACACCTGCTTGTTGCTAAAACACAGGATCCCACGCCCTGATTCCCTCCCTTCCGAGCCCTAAGAACATGGGTCTGAATCGTATAATATGCTTATTGTTGTCAAACTGAAATTTAAAACTTGAAATAAAAATTTGTTAATTAAGAGTGTTGGCTAATGTCTGTTTGCTAATGCCTTTGGTAATACATTATTCATCATATATTTTTATAAGTATTAATAGCAAATAGCGAATGTTTTATAAGTATAAGATTCTGCTGGAATAAAGAACAAAAATAATGCTTTTGTAGCTAAATACATTTTCAATTTGCTGGTTTTGATCAGAAGCTTTTATTCTGGTCTGTAGAAAATTAGTAAATGTATTACTTATCCACAGCAAATACTTTTAGCTTATATAATAATGGCATCTGTTTATGGGTAAAATCCTGTCCTTCCCTAAGGAGAGCAAGTCCAAAAGCAGGAAATGATGTGCGCTAGCCAGAACCAGATTAATTAATTGGTTTGGGTTGGGTTTCTCCCCAAAGAGAAGCCTGGTCTTGAATGACTCACATCTGGGACCTACCTGCAAATACAAAACAGGAAAAGTTCAGCCGGACAAAGAAGAAATATGTGCAAAGGTTTGAACATTCATTCATTCATTATCTGTAACCCTTATCCAGTTCAGGGTCACGGTGGGTCCAGAGCCTACCTGGAATCATTGGGCGCAAGGCGGGAATACACCCTGGAGGGGGCGCCAGTCCTTCACAGGGCAACACAGACCCACACACACATTCACACCTACGGACACTTTCGAGTCGCCAATCCACCTACCAACGTGTGTTTTTGGACTGTGGGTGGAAACCGGAGCACCCGGAGGAATCCCACGCAGACACAGGGAGAACACACCACACTCCTCACAGACAGTCACCTGGAGGAAACCCATGCAGACACAGGGAGAACACACCATGCTCCTCACAGACAGTCACCCAGAGGAAACCCACACAGACACAGGGAGAACACACCATACTCCATAATTATGTTCTAAACTGCTCCAAAATCTGAAAAAATCGCATGTAAAAATGAACACAATGTATAACAATTCAAAACAAAATGCGTAGGTTCACAAGGGATGTCTGGTGACTGTAGATCTGCTTCTAATTCAGAAAAAAACAAGTGTTCTACTGGGAATTTCTAGATATTCAGAAAATATAAGAGTGGTCTAAGTCTGCAGATTTAAACAAACCCATTTTCCTGCAGGCGATGATGATGATGATGATGATGATGGTGAAGATGATAATGAAGATGATAATGAAGATGATGATGAAGAACCAAGCAACACTGGAAACAGAAGCAGTGGCAGCACCTGAGGGGACACAGATTTAAACATGGTAATCAAGGTCACTCACTAATGGATCCTAAGCTTTGGCTCACCAGTCTCTTCAACTCAGAAAGGAGGCATGGCTATGGTAGCCTTTTGATTGGTCAGGGGAATACTGACAAAACAAAGCAAAAAAAAAAAACCCACAGAATTTCAAAATGGGTTCCCAGGTGCTTTAAATCATTTACTTGACTCCAGATTGTTCACTTATTTTCCATTAACTGTGCCCTTATCTTGCATCTAATCTCAGAAATGCCCCTGAAAAATTAATACCTTGTGCTTAAAAACTGTTTTGCCAAAAAATAACTGAAGAAATATTGGTCTCTGATTTTTAAAGGTTTTTTCTACAACTGATCATGCCTAGTAAAAGACTCCGGCTCCTGTATATTACACTAATACCTCAAAGGAGCAGTCATTATTTTTTACCACTAGAAAGGAACAAAAATATTTACTAAGCTTTTTTTTGCCTTTAAAATGATAAATCTATTAAGTCTAGTACATAATTGTGATATATTCAGGTTTCAGGATAACTTCAAAACCTGAAGAAGTTTTAATGGAGAAAATAACTGCTACTTTAAAATTTCTTAAAACACAATGATACTCACCGCTATTAGAATCCTTCTGGGGGCAGTTGTCTGAAAGAAGGATAAAGTAAATAATTCTGTGATTTCTGAGAACAGAAATTTATTACAATAATTAATAATAATAACACATCATAGCAACATTAACATTCTTTTTTCCAATCACAAAACTTAGTACATCAACAGAATTCAATCAATTATATAAGAAAGGAAGTAGCTTACTTACAGGAACAGTCGATAATGGTCTGTGGATGAAAAAAAATACACAGTATTTAGAAAATGCAAGCATTACAGGAGTAGACTACAGTGGTTTTATATCAGTCTGTATATGATAATAGTAATTAAAAAGAAATGTTATGGATAATGATTTTTGTCACACTTTTTTGATTATATTTTGCTATCCATGTTGCATTACAGTACAAAAAATCTGGGTAACCCTGATGACATGGCTTGTTGAGAGAAAACCCACAAAATGTAGCCTGTACATTTTATTTTTTATGTTTTATTTTCTCAGAAATATGACACTCTTTAGTAATTTACTGAAATTATTCACACTCAAAAAATCATGGCATTTGATCATTTCCATTCTCCATTTCCAATCTTTGCATACAGATGAATACCATATATTATATTTCTGGAAAATATATATATTTTAGGGGTGACACGGTGGCGCAGCAGGTAGGTGTCACAGTCACACAGCTCCAGGGGCCTGGAGGTTGTGGGTTCGATTCCCGCTCCGGGTGACTGTCTGTGAGGAGTGTGGTGTGTTCTCCCTGTGTCCAAGTGGATTTCCTCCGGGTGCTCGCGTTTCCTCCAGGTGACTGTCTGTGAGGAGTGTGGTGTGTTCTCCCTGTGTCTGCGTGGGTTTCCTCCGGGTGACTGTCTGTGAGGAGTGTGGTGTGTTCTCCCTGTGTCTGCGTGGGTTTCCTCCGGGTGCTCCGGTTTCCTCCCACAGTCCAAAAACACACGTTGGTAGGTGGATTGGCGACTCAAAAGTGTCCATAGGTGTGAGTGTGTGTGTTGCCCTGTGAAGGACTGGCGCCCCCTCCAGGGTGTATTCCCGCCTTGCGCCCAATGATTCCAGGTAGGCTCTGGACCCACCGCGACCCTGAACTGGATAAGGGTTACAGATAATGAATGAATGATATATATTTTAGCAAAGACTTTGAGATTGTTAGACCTTTGGTGTTAAGTCAAAACCCTGTTTTAATCACAGTCTGAAAATGCAAATCCTATTTTGTTTTGGGGTTCTTTTTTGCCTTTTTATGTAAAGATACTACTAAGTACTAAGTTATGGGAATTTTTTACATTTACATTTATGGCATGTATCAGACGTTCATATCCAGAGAACCTTACAGTTCTTTTTTTGTTTTTGCAATAGTTTGGAGTTCATGCACAAACTTTAAACTGTACCCTAGTCGGTTTTGTGGAAAGCACCTGTTTCTGATTTTCATTGTGTAATTTTGATTTTTTGCTTCTGCTCCTATCTTATTTTGTTGTCTTTAACTGTCTATCTTTTGCTGTAAATAAAACATTTGCCTTGTAGCTGGATCATTTGCCTCTTCTGACCTGTTTGGTTATAAGAGGGCTTTTAAACAACAACAAAAACAACAAGTAGGCCTGTATCATTCATTCACACCTATGGACATTTCCTGAAAAGCCAGTCCACCTTCCAGTATGTGTTTTTGGACTGTGGGAGAAAACAAGAGCACTTGGAGGAAACCCATACAAACACAGGGAAAACAAACTCCTTATGTGACATGGAGACCGTACCCACAACCCCAGGACTCTGGAGCTGTTGCACAAGTGTGGTCTGCTCGTGCATGTTGTCTATTCTTAATATTATGATAAGATTCATAAAAAATATTTTACTGCGAGACAAATATTATTATAATATAATAATAATATAATAATAATAATAATAATAATATAATAAATATTATTACTATTATTTCATTACTTACTTAATCGATTCTGATTTTTTATTACTATTATTGTATTACTTACTCCAGTACAGATATTCTTGTGCTTGACATCTTCATGGCAGGTCAACAAGGTGATATTTTGAAACCCATGATTTCCATTGAGGACTACTGAGTTATTAAAGTTTGCCTCAGTGGCCACCACAGTGTCCTAGAAGTAAAAATTAAATTAAATAAAGTTCAGCATGAAGGTGGACTATTCAGACGGTCTGTAGTTAATGCTCTCCTCCAAACAAGTATTCTAAAATTTTGTGTTAGCAGCAGTTAGGAATTAAACAGTGAAGCTAATTTGCATCATATAATTGGAAAAGTAAGAATTCATTTGTGCAACTATTAGTGACTAAAATTCAGGAGGGATTACAGTAACAATCCTATTTAACTCTTTGTGTTTAAAGCAAAATTGCTGTCTCAATTAAAGTTGTTCTCAATCGAAGTGGAACAACAACACAGAAAATAATCAGTGATTATGTGAAATGAACACTCACATCAACACGCCAGTTATAATCTGGACACTCTTGTATGCTCTTGTCCAGTTTGTAAGTTGTAGGGCCATCAGGATGCACTTCAGCTTCACAGAGTGCACTACTTTCAGCTTCACTTGGTATCTCCAAGCCCATGAAGATACCTGTAAATCCAGAGAAGACATCAAAGCATTAGGAGTAGTGAAAACCAAAAAAAATCATCTGAATAACAGCCATTATTTTGGAGATACCAGATAGGATGGAAAATAAAATCTCAGTTTTAGAATGAGCTGTATTATTTTTATAAAATTTCACTCATGGTAACTCAGAGGGATATAATTTCAGGTTGTGTATTCACAGTGGAGTTATGAACTTTATGCACTGAAAATAAAAACTCGGTTGTACAATTCAGCACAAACAATAGAAACACCAATTTCTCAATAATTCAGTAATGAGGTTATGCTTCATCAGAAGATGAAGTGAAACTGTCCTTCAGGATGAGAAAAAACACTCCATGAGACGGAGCTGTGGGAACAGCAGTCAGGTAAACCGGTGACTGTTCTTCTCGAGGTTGGATGGTATAATAGAACATAGCCAGGGGAATATATTTAAAGGTGGCAGTTGTTCTCCATGACCAGCCTTGCAGTGCCACAGTATCATGAACCAAATTTTAAAGCAGATAAGTGAACATATGCTGATGTTTTATACTGTCTAGTACTCGTTTAAACTTCCCCAAAACACACAAGGACACTGTTCAAATTTCTCTACTCTTCCATTCCACATTAAACTTCAAACTACTAAGTTGAATTTTTCTAAATTTCAGTTCCACCCTAAATACCACTACGATATTCACACAACCACACTAACACTGGCATATTTGACGTTTTCATTGCACCTTAAACAGTTATGCAGTTACAGGTGCCTGTACAAAACTACTGCATAATTTAAAGTGACTGTTAAGTGACAAAGCTGCAAGCCGGAGGATAATGCTGATCACAAAGTTCATTATTTTTAAATTGTTTATTTATATATGGATTATTGAATAAATATTTGTTTACACCTCATTTTGTCCTGTATACACTTATAGAAAAAAGGTAAGGAGAGATACGTTTGTAATCTTTCATTATAGACCTGTGTCATATAAAAAAATAATAATAAATATCCAGAAGATGAAGTGGGGTGTATGAAATCAACACAATTTTAAAATCTACAAGTATAATAAAATGATGTACAGTTATATTCCCTAATTTAAGGTACAAATATGTACCCTTGAGGGTACCACCACAGAGACAAATTGTCTGACAGAGTATGGCTGTTTATTCTTAAGTCAAAAAAAGAAGGATAAGCGGTTACAGATAATGGATGGATGGATATTGGTCAATTGCTACTGTAAAAAAAAGAAGAAAAAAAAACATTTTGGCTCCCAGATTTCTGGTGGGAGGGCCACTTATCAAAATTTTACTTGAGGTCTCAGGAAAGTCTGCACAGCCTCTGCTTCCGAATACAGTTTACGAAAAAAGCTGGGCGCCTACAGCGTGAATTTGCTGAAGCCAGTCTCTCCGTGTCGCGGCTTCATCTTTACGGTCATTCTATGGAGTCAAAAAAGGGTCAAAAATATTTTGAGTTTGTAAAACAATACTCACAAATGCAACGGACTTTGTAACTGCGTTTGAGCAACTACATACACGTAAAACTAAAATCCACAAGAATTTCCACACATTCGCCTTCTCTGCTGCGTGTGCGAATCTTATTTTTCAAATGCGGATTTAAGACCCTGTTGTGACGGCCAATTGATGGACCAATAGGAAAGCTTTAGCTGGACCAATCAGATCGCGTGGTTTGTTTAACCAATCGGAATCATTAAATAATTGATTTGTTGCTCAAACCGGTTCCGTTCCTGATTCTTGGAACCTTGGTTCTTTCCAGTGAACCACCGCTTTTCTACGGACAGCGGACAAACGTAACTAAGACCCGCAGCTCTGACCAACGCGCATGGCATCGCGCCTAACTGCACCAGAGACACATAAAAACGGGCCATGTTCCTGTTTTTGTCCTATTATTTATTTATATGAAACGTTGTAAATGACCCCGTCAAGCTCCACTGGGCGATAACACTGTATTTGAAGCTCTGTGCTTCTCCGCTGTTCACAAGGTCAGCAGGACGCCTCTGAACTCGGCCACAGCGTCCCCCGCTCATGACGTCCCCCTGGTCCCCCTCTAAACGTGTAGAAACGCTGTGGTTCACTGGAAATGACCAAGGTTCCAAGAATCAGGAACAGAACCGGTTCAAGAACCGGAGTCCATTTTGTGGAAAAGCGCTATGGTTAACAGAAACAAATCAGTGTTCTGATTGGTTAAACAAATCTCACTGGTTGGTGCAGCCAAAGCTTTCCTATTGGTCCATCAATTTGTCCGTCAAAATAGGATCTTAAATCCGCAACTGCAAAAAGAGGTTCGCACACAGCAGAGAAGGCGATTATTTGAATTTTTCCATTCATTCATTCATTCATTATCTGTAACCCTTATCCAGTTCAGGGTCGCGGTGGGTCCAGAGCCTACCTGGAATTCTCGGCCGCAAGGCGGGAATACACCCTGGAGGGGGCGCCAGTCCTTCACAGGGCAACACACACACACTCAGACACTCACACCTAAGGACACTTTTGAGTCGCCAACCCACATACCAACGCGTGTTTTTGGACTGTGGGAGGAAACCGAAGCACCCGGAGGAAACCCACGCGGACACGGGGAGAGCACACCAACTCCTCACAGACAGTCACCCGGAGGAAACCCACACAGACACAGGGAGAACACACCAACTCCTCACAGACAGTCACCCGGAGGAAACCCACACAGACACAGGGAGAACACACCACACTCATCGTAGACAGTCACCCGGAACGGGAATCGAACCTACCTGCTGCGCCACCGTGCCGCCATTCCCTGGATCTCAAATCCGGCTTGGGGAAAGAGAGAGAGTCGGTGGCGGTGCACGCAAACCCACAGACGGGCCAGCGGTGCATTCCCCCTATCCGGGAAACCCTAAGTCAGTCTCGGACACTCGGGAGAGGAGGGGTCGACAGCTCCCTACCCCTCTACGGACCCGTAGCCCTTGCGACTTTGTGAGAATCGAAGTGGCTAGGTAGCAAAGGGGAAGGACAACGCGGAGCCCACACACCCCGAGAGCGAACCGACTCTGGGTAAGACCCAGACGAGGTACGACAACCACCGGCCCCGGAGGAGGGCACGCGTCGTGGGGTGATCTTACACATTTTAAGCCGTTTGAGAAGGTACTGATTCACACATTCACATTCACACTGATTCACACATTTACAAATGCAAATCTTTGTTTTAATATTTGTGAATTTAAATTATTATTATTATTATTTTTTATGCATCCCAATACATTTGTGGATTTTAGTTTTACGTGTCTGTAGTTGCTCAAACGCAGTTACAAAGTCCGTTACATTTGTGAGTATTGTTTACAAACTCAAAATCTTTCTGACACTTTTTGACTCCATATCATTCTTTCTGTCAATGAACACTATTAGTGTCAGTGTAAAAATTTAACATTCGTCAACACTCAGTGTTAACACTAATAGTGATGATTTAACACTGGAGAATTTGCTGTGCAGCATAAATTCAAGAATAAACCATGCTTAACGGCCATCAAAGTAGAAATATAAAATAATCTTGAATCAAGCATTGTATTTTCTTAGCAGAAGTTTGAAAGAATTTATCTTGTCCATCATAAATAATTATTTTAGTTTACTACAATTTTTTTACACATTTTTTTAAAAAGAGAGGCTGAAGAACTGACAAGAACATGCAGTTTTGTTCAGCTCTGATCACACAGATGTATACAGTCCAATAGATTGTTTGATTCAGATGTTAATGGGACTAAAATGGGGATCTGTTTTTAAGCAGAATAATGTTAAATTGCAGTGATAATGCTAAACAAATATAGCAGACGATTTTGGGTGCATTAAACACACATACGCCCTGCCTAACCTCTACACGTGGCATGTTATCAGGCATTATACTAGAGCTATTTTCACATATAAAACGAACAATACCAATACCGTAATAAGGTCCAAGAATTGCATCAGCGCGTTTTGTGATTGAGAGCGATGCTATATGAGTTAGTTGAAATTACTCAAAACTCACACCCAACAATAGTTTTTGACCTCACTAATAACAAGTCAACATTTTGTGTTCTTACATTATTTATGAATGTGAGTAAAATATAAAATGTACGTACAAATTATAACACCGTTCCACCACTGCATGTTAAAAAAATAGGTATCTATTGTCGAAAACCCTAACTTTTTTTTTCAAATATCAAACGAAAGAGAAATCAAATGAAATTAATTTTCTGAAATAATTTTCGAAACTATACTAATAGGGAGAGTCAGGCCTGGTTATGCTCCGGTGGACGACGCCGTAGGCTACTCAACTGTATGGCGTGGAGAGCAAGGTTTCTGCGCATGCGCGGGGATAGGGACTGGGGGACAAATAAAAAACAAGACTATAGATTTTTCGTTCCTTCGCAAAGATAATGCGCTCCCTCGCAAAAACTTTGTGGGCTCCGTATGGTACAGTACTGTGCTTGGAAGAGAACAGACAAGTGTAGTTCTAAAATGCACAATCCAGACATTCTGAAAGGATAGAACACTGACACTGACTTATTTTACTGTTACTTTACTGTATACACTTTTGTCTTAACCCCCTGCACAGTTTTACCAGTTAGTTTTCTCGCCTTAATTTATTTTTTTTACCACGTCCTTTAACAGATTATGTACTCTGGACAGTGAAAAGTTTAGTGCAGGGCAGGATATCAGGATATATATTAGGGTGAAAAAATAATTCAAGATCTAATTAAATCCGAAAAAGGAGTTAGAACATTGATGTAACCAGTAGCGATAAGAAAATATGTTTAGTTTCTAAAAAACGGTACACGGACAAACGAAATTTAACGTTATTATTCGGTTTCTGATCATACAGAAACATTTTTGAAAGTGTTTTGAAAAACGATATATAACACATTCTCCATCCATTTGAAAAAAAACTTTAATTAAGATCTATTGAAGAATCATCTTTTTTTTCATGAGTTAAGATAAACGTATTTTTATCTAACAATTTCAAAAATTATGGGGAATATTTAGACCTCAATTCTGGATAATAAAGAGAACATGGACCCGTTATTATTCACAGGAATGTTTATGCAGACTGTTAAAACAAACTGTTTAAGTTTATGAGAAACTAAATTTTAGCAAATAAAGTATTAGTGGGTTGCTTAGCCAGAATATTAAAAAAATAAATATTGTACGACAGAGTATTATAATCAGTTAAGGCTTAGCGCATTATTATTTGGGGCTTTTAAAAGCACTCTGAGCGCTCACTAACATAACTAGCATTATGTTATTTTATGCTAACTCTCCCAATCACATCGTCGTTCAGTTCGTTAAGCTATTTTCACACAGAAAACATACAACACTTCACACGGTACACGTATTTACATTAACTTTCAGGTTAACCTTGAACACGGTCATCAAGATGGACACTAACATGGGAAGTGAAAACGGGGCAGACTACGCAGACCCAGATCCTAAAAAGCATCTGTTCATGTAAATTGATAAACAAAAAGAGGAGAAACAAATTAAATCAGGCTAATATGAGTCGTTTACTTTATTCTATTTTAAATTTCATTATTGCATTACAGCAACGATGAATGCTATTCTAAATGTTTAGCTATTTATACATTCTATAGAATGCTTTTTAAAATGTATTTATTTTATAAATATACATGAGATACAACTGAATCACAATGAGCAGATAAATGTAATTTGCAAGTTGTTTTATAATGTAATATTCTATGTTAAATGCTATGATTATTTGTTATAATATTTTAATTACTTCATTAACTATACAATATACCGTGGCATATAATAAAAAACGAAAAATAAAAGAAAACATGGAATAAACTTTATCATGTCCTTGTTTTGGTATTAAGCACAATTAGTGTTACGTTGGTCTAACTTGAAGTATCCAATAGTGTTTGTGAGATTTCAGTTGATTTTAGTGCATTTTAAAAGAAGTGAGGGGTGCATAATAAATTTTCATGCTTTTATTTTGCTCTCAACCCTTAAATAGTGCACTATGTAGTGAAAAAGGCAAAGATAGGGGACAGCCAGGTTTTAAAACGCTGATTGCCGCTTTAGGGCGGCTGTGTTCTAAAGCCACTTGAAGTTGAAAGCTCCACCTGCCGGTTACTGAAATAAATCACCGACAAGGACATGGACACTGATTTATATAACTAACAACTAACTGCGGTACCACAAAAGATAAAATTCAAAGTAATCTGAGGTGAACCGCATGGCAATTTAAATTCTACTTTTAATGTTAAAATAAGCAGTAAAATCCGTTAGGAACTTGAAAAATGAACGGTTAAAACACCGCGCCCTTACGTGTTGTGTGCCTTCTATCTGTTGATGGCAACTTTAAATCCAGTACTGAGTCCATCCAGTGTTGAATCAACAGTGTCGATTTTATTTCCCAGCGTATTTTCGTTGGATGAATAAAAAATTAGCTCAATAGTAAATTCCACAGGAAAACAGCCTCTGATCCCCCTCGGGCAGTTTACTCTGGTGTTTGTTTTCGGCCACGCTCGAAGCATAATAGGACAAAGACACAAAATAAAGGAGTAAAACAGAAATATGTTTCCAGTTGCGACCAGATCGAGACTTACACTGGTAAGACTCCCAGCGGAAGATAATCTCAGTTCTTACCTCAGAGGCGGTGATTTTAAATGTAGGACACTCCTATTTCCTCTTGCATTCCTTATGTTGTGCTCCCCAGTAAATTTCTCTCTATATATAGTTCATTCATTATCTGTAACCCTTATCCAGTTCAGGGTCGCGGTGGGTCCAGAGCCTACCTGGAATCATTGGGCACAAGGCGGGAAAACACTCTGGAGGGGGCACCAGTCCTTCACAGGGCAACACAGACACACACACACACACACACTCACTCACACCTACGGACACTTTTGAGTCGCCAATCCACCTACCAATGTGTGTTTTTGGACTGTGGGAGGAAACCGGAGCACCCGGAGGAAACCCACACAGACACGGGAAGAACACATCAACTCTTCACAGACAGTCACCCGGAGCAGGAATCGAACCCACAACCTCCAGGTCCCTGGAGCTGTGTGACTGTGACACTACCTGCTGCGCCCCCGTGCCGCCTATATATATAGTTTATATAATAAAAAATAATTTATATTTTATATATATATGTGTACCATTCGCTTATTATTGCATCATGTCTCATTGTTCAAGGCCCCGACACTCCCAAACTGGCAACTTACATATTTCTGTTACCTTATTGTCTCTCGTCAGCATAAGGTTTGCTGACTGTTAGGTCAAGTTTTCCACTGAGAATGTTTTTCAACATATTAATTAGACTTCTCTAATGTATTTCGGGATCTTCTCTAATCTAACTACAGAGTGCAATGTTAAGCACTTTAAGGTCATGAGTTTAAGCACAATATGTCATATACTTCTACATTTCAAACATGAAATATTTATGACACTTCATAAATGACCTTTATGACAATCATTATTGAGTATATTGGTGGGTTACCATCATTATTAAATCATTGTCATGTTAAATTGCATTTTCCCATCACAAGTGTTAATTTAACATTCATAAATGCAAGTTCCTTTATATTTTGTCAAACAGAAGTAATAAATACATTATAAAGAAACATGCATGAACAACATTTATGCACAAATATTTATATTTCTGAAAGTCACAGACCCTTCGACAAGGTCATCAAGTTCCAGGATGAACTTAGGGCAAGAAATGGGACAGGGGAAAAGAGAACCAGGAAAGAAAACAAGACACCAAACACATGCACAAATTGTTACATGTAAGAGGGATGCAGACACCAATGCACTGTGTAGGTCACTTACGCAGGCACAGGCTCATTTTTGAGTCAATGCTAGGGTGACCATATCTGAGTTTTCAAAAAAAAAAAAGATGACACATGGGGCAGGTTGGCAGCACAAGTGCTTCCATAACCATGCAACTACGCTGCTGAAAATCAATACATAAACAGATACTCGATAAACAAGATAAAAAACAAACGTATTTTGGGTAGATTTCTTTCCATTCAAAATGTGGCCCTAAAAGTTGGCCTGTTTTCTTCTAAAGTTAATGTTAAACTGAAAAACTGCGCAGATGTAACTTGATTAACTCGTCAGAAAGTCAGGTGTGTTCGTGTATTTGTGTCGTTATAGGGACAGATGTGACCACTTTCAGTTTTGTAAAATATAGAGCAGAAAGTGAAAGGTTCGTGTGACACAGCAACGGTTCCAAACACAAAGAGGAGACTGTGGTAAATCACCTTAACAACCTTCAACACATTTCTGTTCGAGGCTCCAGTAAAACACTGATGTGGAGCGGAGCTCGGCTGGAAGTGATGTAAGCACAAGCAGGTGCGCGCGCGGCGAAGTGTGTCCCATTTCCGCTCTGAGTTCCGACCCCTTGAACACTTGATCCCTCGCGCCCCTTTTTCTCACCTACAACAACGTCATCGAAGTGCACAGGTCAAGAAAGGGATTAGGGCTTATTGTAAGATTTGGGACAGGAGAAAGACTGTGGACTGCAAAATCCCGGAGAGTTTTGGAGATTTACAAATCCCGGCCGGACGCATTTTTTAGAAAACAGAGGACGTCTGGTCACCAAATGCAGAAGCATAAATCAGCGTTTAGTTATTTCTCTGCACCAAACCTTAGTCTGTAACTCATCTAGGCGCACTAGGTAAGATTATTTCTGCTCCTTGGGCTCCCCCTAACTATTTTTACACTTTTGTACAGTACCAATTAGTAGGGTGGGGGAGGGAGGGCTGGTTTCCTAACCAACTCCAAAAGTTATGTAAGGGTTAAATTGGACCAATAGACAGAATAAATGTTATCGTTTTAAATTATTTTATCTTTTATATCTTAAAGTTTTATTCTGGCAGAAGTTAAGTCCAAATATTTACGGGAATAAATGTTCTATGTTTATTATCACAAATATTCATCCTGATTTATGATTGGTTGAAGAAGCCATGTGATGTAAGGAAAAGGGGGAAGTGAGTAGAGTAGAGAGTGAGTGTGTGGCTTCTGACGGTGGAAAATAAAAGACACTGTCAGGAAATTATCCGCCTCTATCTGGTTTCTTTTTGAATGAAGAGTAATCCAATGTTGTAGAAAACAACTTTATTACTTTGTGTTTGTTGACAAATATCCTTAAATGATGATTAGTTAAATTAGCATTTACAATTACATACTCATTGTGTGAAATCCTGTACCCTATATGCATTTATATGAATGACTAACCAGTATTTACATTATTAATTACTTACACATGTAGTTAAACATTTTTGCTTGATTCTGCACTACTAACTCATATGATAATTACTCCTAAAGACATATTATAAGCTAACTTCACTATATGGCATGATAACTTGATATTTACACACAGTTTTAATTCTTAACGTCTAACCTTGAACAGATGTGCACTCCAGAATTGTAACACACTGACATCATAGTGTTGGGCACGGAGGCGCTGATCTGTAGCTTCTGTTTGTGGCCTTGAAGTGTATATTTCGGACTCCATAAATTTTAGTTTCTCGGGAAAAGAGTGCTGAGAAGAGAGGCCCATTGTCGGCCTGGCCGGATAATGAATGTCTTCAGGGTCACAACAGGCACCTGAATATTGCACGTGAAGAGCTGAGTACTAACACGTGAAATTATGCATATTAATATACGCTAATCAGCTAGAAACGCCTCACCACCAGGCTATACGTCATCTGGGGTATAACTGTTGGAGTCAGATCATGGGAGGTCAGAGTTTTCACTTGGGAGGGGTATCACACTATTCTCAATGTGTTAATTCTCTTGGATCCAATATTGTAAAATAAATACTTTGATTTGCTTTGAACTTCACTCGACTGGTGTCTGCGACTCTCTCGTGACGGACATGCCTCCCCCGAAGAGGGAGAGAGTATTTTTGGACCTTTTTGTTATTTTCTCATGAGTTGGTAAATTTTAAATACTTTAAGAACAGTCCAAAGAAACATTTTTATCTTCAAATTGGTGACCCCGACGTGATTTGAACACACCACCCTTTATCGAACCCCTACGTGTACATCTGGTAGCAGCGGTGGATATTTTTGGCGGTTTTTGTGCGTTTTTGGTGATTTTTTTTCTCCTATCACGCTGATTTTTTTTCATTCTTCATGAAGCTGGTGAACTAAGGACTTTTGCCGGAAATACAAAGGATTTTTGCAGTTTGTCTCAGCTACGTTTTTTAGTTTTTGCCTACATTTTTCTTTTCCGACCGTCTTTATTTTTGGCTCAACATGTCTGAGGCTGAAAGTGGAACCGAGCAATTAGCTGCGGAAAGCAGTATCAATTATCATCCGAGAACAGTAGATGAAGCTGTTGGGTAGCAGATGGCCCCGAATTATGTATCTGGGAACCTAAAAATTGACCTTCTACCTGCTTTTAATGGAGATGGCACAGATTCATTCAGTAGTTGGGCTCCTCGTTTTGAAGTAGCAGTGCAGGCTATGCATCATCTAGCTTCTGACTTGTCTGTAATGTTAGCTTCTGCTCTACCAACTCGTCTGGCCGGTGCAGCATTTTTGTATTGGGATAGTTTACCTCCTGCAGTCCAGTTAAGTTACAGCCTAGTAAAAGAAAAGCTCAAGAATGTTTTTGGCTCTACATACACTTTACCATTTACCACACATGGGAATGCACGTCCTTATAAATCTGGCGAGAGTTTGGATGTGTATAGAGCAGATATCACTCGTCTTGTGCTGGAAGCCTTCCCTAATTATGATATTAATGCTTAGGAAGGAGAGAAATTTAGTCGTTGTAGTCGGTTTAGACCCACATTTACAGTCAAAAGTTCATGAGATGGGTGCATCTAGTAGAGGGGGAAGCGGTCATCATTGCCAGCCGCTGTGAGAGAGCACGTATTGCACTTCAGTCTGCATCTACTTGTTCACCTGTTTCTCTGACCCCAGATCAGGTAGCTATAGTTTGTTCTAAGTCTTCTGATGACAAACTTGTTTAGGCTATTGAGGAGCTTACTGTTACTGTAAACAGCTTAAAAACTGACATGCGACAATTGCAAGAAAAAAATGCTCACCTTGCACAGCGTTTAGATACTTGGTCGAATAAAACTTTCTCACAGGAGCGTACATGTGCCCATGACCCCAGCCCTTCCCCCTCTCACTACCGGTCCATTCACGGCATTGTTCTTATGATCAGCGTTATGCTTGTTCCCGTTCCTCTGAACCCCATTATGAGCACCAGTCTGCCTCTCGTTTCCTCAAACCAGCATGAACAGTATAGAGATGAAAATCGTAGGCAGTATCTTTTTCCAGATCGATCGCCGACCATATCTTTATTCCAAACGTAGTTCACATTCTACAGATGATTATGATTGCTGATGTAGTTCTATTCCCATTCCAAGAAGGGATAGAGATATGAGTCATAACTATAAACGCAGTGTTTGTTTTCAGTCTTCAGAGAAAAATGTGCACTCTTACCCCACCCAGCAGGGAAACTCCCATTAGCTGCTGTTGAGGGCAAACATCAGCTACAACATCAGAGCTCCTGCTTAACACCTCACACTCCCCCATGGATGGGCATGACTTGCACACAAGTGACACTGTTTCAGCTAACATTCTCTCTATTATGGAAGGGATTGAAGTATCTGCTTTGCTTGACAGCATATACTGAATAGGGCTGTACAGACACCCGGAGTACACAGAGCCAGGTAGAGAGCAGCTAGCGATCTGGTCAGTACGACTTCTGTAAACTTCACAGTACTCTTTATTCTGGAACTCCTGCACCTAAAATATCTGAAGACTGAAAAGTTAAGAATGTATATATAAGTAGTGATAAAGATGGTCTATCTTCAAAACATCTGTGAAGGCAATGGCAATTTATTTGTTAATAACCACAGTTGATTGTGGATTCGCTGTAGAGGCAAAAAGTAACTTTATTAAAGAAGACCTTTATCCAAGAGCAAGATGGTGGTGTGAGACCTTGCGTCTTCACCAGATTTTGCGTTTTTGTAGTATTTTTCTTCTCATTTTGAGTTTGTTCGTACAGGACAACTTGTCTTTAACATCCTACAACTGACAGGAACCTTTGGACATTGGCTTAGTTACTCTGAAAGTTTGTTCACCAATCTTCAACTCATCCCAGCGGAAATCTCCAGAACACCGGAGGCTACACACTCTACCAAGCCGGGCGGAAGTGATCACAGGCGACGTTGAGACAGTAAACAAAGGCAAGGGAAGCGTGGAGGAGCAAAAGCTAGGCTAAAGCTAACACTGCACCGGCTTTTGTCTGGTGCACAAACTGTACCACTGTTGGGAGACACTGCTCGGCTAATCTTGAATCTTCCATGATTAAGTGCAGACCTTTTTATCTTCCAAGGGAGTTCACTTCCATCATCACCCACCGGATGCTAATGCCAAGCTAGCTATAAATAAACTTTATACAGCCATTAGCAAACAACAGACTGATTATCCGAAGGCTGATTTTATATTCGCTGGTGATTTTAATCACTCTAACTTAAAGACAGCGCTTCCTAAATTTCACCAGCATGTTGAAATGTTTCACCAGCAATTTCCTGCAATACAAGAGGAGACAAATTTCTGGATCATGTCTACACAAACATCCCTGGAGCATATATCGTGAACCCCCCCCCCCCACCTCTGTGTTGGACTGTATCAAGATCAACATTGACAGGGTTACCACACAGAAGTTGATCACCACTTACCCGAATCAGAAACCATGGATGAACAAGGAGGTGTGTCTTCTACTGAAGGCCCGCGACATTGCCTTCAAATCAGGTGACGCACAAGTCTATAGCATATCCAGGGCAAATTTGAGGAGAGGCATCAAGATGGCAAAGCACTGCTACAAGCTTAAAGTAGAGGACCACTTCTCCAGTTATGATCCCCGACGCATGTGGCAGGGTATTCAAGCCATCAGTGAGTACAAGTCGAGCAAATCCACTCCAATAACTGCAGATGTCTCCTTTCTGAATGAGCTAAATGACTTTTATGCTCGTTTTGACAAAGACAACAGGGAGACGGATAACAATATCAGATCTTCTGCAGTCCTTCAGCCCCTCACACTCACCCCTACTGATGTCTACAATGCACTGAGCAGGATCAACGCACACAAGGCTGCTGGCCCAGATAGCGTTCCCGGGTGTGTGCTGAAAATATGTGCGAAGCAGCTCACTGGAGTCTTTACGGACATCTTCAATATGTCTCTCGCCCAGGCAACTGTTCCAACTTGCTTCAAAACCACGTCCGTCATACCAGTACCAAAACACTCCAACCCGACATGCCTAAATGACTATCGCCCTGTAGCACTTACACCCATCATTATGAAGTGCTTTGAGTGACGGGTCCTGGCTCAACTAAAGGTCTGTCTCCCATCTACACTGGACTCACATCAGTTCACATACTGCAATAATAGAAGCACAGAGGATGCTGTTTCCATTGCACTACATACTGTGCTCTCACATCTGAATAATAACAACACATACACTAGAATGTTGTTTGTTGATTTTAGCTCAGCATTTAACACAATAATCCCAGCCAAGTTAGTCACTAAACTTGGAGATCTGGGCATTGACGCCTCTCTCTGTTATTGGATTAAAACCTTCTTGACCAACAGGCCTCAGCATGTTAGGTCAGGCCATACCTACTTCTCCACCATCACACTCAACACTGGCGTGCCCCAGGGCTGTGCTAAGCCCATTTCTCTACTCCCTCTTCACTCATGACTGCAAGACTGTTCATGTATCAAACTCTATGATCAAGTTTGCTGATGACACCACAGTGATTGGCCTCATCAGCAACAATGATGAGACAGCCTACAGAGAGGATGTAGAACATCTGGTCACATGGTGTACTGACAATAACCTGCTCCTTAACACCAACAAAACAAAGGTACTTAGCATAGACTTCAAGAGGGAGAAAGGTGGCATGCACGACTCCACGACTCTATATCAGCGGAATGGCTGTCGAACGTGTCGCCAGCTTCAAGTTCTTGGTAATACACACATCTGAGGATCTGTCCTGGACCTCCAACACATCCAGCCTGGTCAAGAAGGTTCACCAGCGCCTCTTTTTTCTGAGAATGCTAAAGAAACAACATCTGTCTCCAGCCATTCTGTTGAACTTCTATCGCTGTGTGATTGAGAGTATCCTGTCCAGCTGCATTACAGTCTGGTTTGGGAACTGCACTGTTGCTGACCGTAAGTCACTTCCATCACTTGAGGACGTACAGAAGAAACGCTGTTTTCATCAAACCCGCAGCATTCTTAAAGATTCTTCACACCCTGCTCATAGTTTGTTTGTACTCTTGCCTTCTGGCAGGTGCTTCAGGAGCCTCCGGTCCAGGACAAGTAGATTGATGAACAGCTTCTTCCCCAGAGCTGTCTCCTTACTGAACACTGTTCGCCGGTAACACACATTCATCCGTAATCTGGTCATTGACTGTACTACATTCTCTGTAAACTATTTTTACACTGTACATAATTGTATATTATATTGGTTTATACATTCTGCACATTCAATTAATGTAAATATATCCAACCCTCCTTTGGTAACCCAAGCTGTAAATTAGTATTATCTGTATATCATGTTCATAGTATTTATATATCCATTGTATATCATGTTTATAGCCTTTTTCCACTCCATCTGCACATCATGTCTTTCTCGCCAAACTATATATATATTTTTTTTATTTTATAATATATTCAAATGTATATTTGTCCATATTCATGCCTATATCTTCTATATTTGTACATTCTGCACTTCTGCTTACTGTACTTTGGTTAGATGCTAAACTATATTTTGTTGCCTTGTACTTGTACATGTGTAATGACAAAGTTGAATCTAATCTAATCTATTCTAATCTTTATAATGAACCCTTGGATGAAGCTCTCCACAAATACTGTACAGTATGTAGGTAAAGAGAAAGCTTTATGAATTTAGTGGTTACTGGTGCTATTTCTACATGAGATGACCACAGAAATAAATCTCTCCAACGTAAGATGGCAACTGTCAACTTAGATTCCTGATTAATTTGTACAGTGCAATCTGCCAATTGTTTAGATGGCTATGGCTCCTAATTTGTCCAGTGAACAAGTCACCTTAGCAGGCTCTGAGCTGAATATGAGTTAGACAGCATTTTACACTCACTGTGTATTTACATTGCTCTTTATCTATACAGGAGATACAGAACATTCTTTAAAAAAATCACAGGAAAAACCCAACTTAGAGCATGTCTGGAACTGCTGGCTGGGGTTCACAAAAAGGCATGTCAAATACAAGGACAGTAGATGTTCTACAATTCTGTTCATTATGAGATGACAAATGAAACAGCCCTGTAGGCCCTGATTGGACCATTAATGCTTCACAGCCACATTAGTATATCTGATAGGTCTATGAATTAAAGTGCTACCCAGTGTATTTCTGTCCATGTTTACAGGAAACAGCACATCCTTTAGTGTGAGAAACAGTGGCTGCAGTCCGCCCTTACGGATCACGCACTGTGCATATGGCACCAAGGGCAAGGTGCGGGCACCAAAAAAATCAAGCTAGTGAAAAATCATCATAATAACATATTTAAAATAAATATATGTAAAGCATGTTAATATATATGAGGCGGCACGGTGGTGCAGCAGGTTAGTGTCGCAGTCACACAGCTCCAGGGACCTGGAGGTTGTGGGTTCAATTCCCGCTCCGGGAGACTGTCTGTGAGGAGTGTGGTGTGTTCTCCCTGTGTCTGCATGGGTTTCCTCCGGGTGACTGTCTGTGAGGAGTGTGGTGTGTTCTCCCTGTGTCTGTGTGGGTTTCCTCCAGGTGACTATCTGAGGAGTGTGGTGTGTTCTCTCAGTGTCTACATGGGTTTCCTCCGGGTGGTCCGGTTTCCTCCCACGGTCCAAAAGCACACGTTGGTAGGTGGATTGGTGACTTAAAAAGTGTCCGTAGGTGTGAGTGTGTGTGTTGCCCTGTGAAGGACTGGCGCCACCTCCAGGGTGTATTCCCGCCTTGCACCCAATGATTCCAGGTAGGCTCTGGACCCACCTCGACCCTGAACTGGATAAGGGTTACAGATAATGAATGAATGAATGAATGTTAATATATATAAGCAATACATAAGTAACGTTTGCTGGAGAAAAAGATTAATCTCCTGTGCAGCCCTCTCTCCAGTCTTCCCGTGGTGTCACCCTCCCACACGTCCCAGTGGTCTGTTAGATTATTCCTCAATCTCAAGTTTGGCAGACACCTGTGTTTTGGCATGGCCTCGATAAGGTATCAAGAGTCGGAGATGAAAAAGAAAAACGAAGAGACAGCGAGATAATGCTTGTGTGCTGCTTGCAGGTAGGACAATGTTTTAAATAACAATTGTTAATTTTGTTACATTTATATGGAGGTACATTTGGTACAAAACCCCTGAGCATATGTGACAGTGAAATTTGTAGTTGTAGAAATTAGTCACACGTGTATCAGTAAATTTGAAGTCACAAAGCAAACCTCTTCAGGACATGCAAAACTGTAGATATATTCTTCATTGCAGGTGCACAAATCCCATTCTACACACACAAGTACAAAAATATCATGCACTCAGTTTTACTACAGTTGCAGCGGGAAATATGGTGTAAAACGTTCACACACTCGTATAAAACATGCACAAAAGTTGCACATTCGCAAACCAATATGTGAATCTGTGCAATGCGAGTTACACACTTGTACTTTTTTAGGGGATATTTGTCTTGCACAAATCAATGATTACACCTGCTTGAATCTGTAGCTGTGAATCACAAATGTTTTTTTTTTCTGCTCAAACTTCCATGTGCTCTCACGTTAGCCCCAAATATATCAGTATGGTGTTTAGAGTCATGGTTATTCACTGTTTACAGCGGTTCAGGGTGATATATGATACATATTTGGAAAGAGTGTCGAGTTGGGGCTGCTAGAACCACCACTGGTTATGTTGCAAGTAATTGATGTTGGCTAGCTAGTAGTGCTGTGCCATATATTATCGTTCTCAATAATATTGTCATAATTTTTAAGATCATATACAAAATTCAATATTGCGATATTAGTGATATTCAGACTTGTTTACATAATGACGTCATGCGGTTACCCATAATACGGCATAGGTTCTTTACATGAGTCATTTAGCCACAGTGAAGTACAGCGGAAAGTGGCTCTGAGGAATTTGTCCAAAAAAGTGGAGTGTCTTGTGGAAGTGGTTTGGTTTTAAAATACCAGTTGTACAATAAACCATGGTGTTATATTAGAAATGAAAGAAGTTTTAATATTATTAATATATTAAATTTATTTTATTTAACATAATTGATATTAATATAACATTTATTTTGTTGCAATTGTCTGTTTTCAAAATTAATACAAGTATTTTTCAGTGTGTTGTCATATCGTCAAATATATAGTTATCACCAAAATACACTGAAATATTGTGATATTATTTTAGGGCCATATTGCCCACCCCTACTAGCAGGTTATTTTACGTTGCGGATATGGATATGGACTATTGAATGAAATTCATGGTCACTCAGCGTCAGTTAGCAATCAGTACATAAGACTGGCAATCCTTCCTCAGATTGCTAGCTAGCTATGCTATTTCTGATCAAGCTTTACTTAGGGCTTGCTGTTTCCTTTGTCTTACATAGTTTTGTAGAATAGCATTGTCTCTTTGTAGAGATGGTAAAGTTCCTCTGTTTAGTAAATCCTATTGTGCAGTTATTTGTACATATTTATGGTTATTTACTGAAGAAATTTGAACTTTTGTCCTTAAATACTAGACTAGAACTAATACTTGAATAATTGGTTACTGTGTTTACAAAGTTCAGTTCTTCTGTTGTTTATGAGTCACTGCACAAATCTTTTTTAAATAATGGTGGTGGTATTTATTTATTATTTTAAAATTATTTTATTTATTTATTTTAAAGTTTGGTGCCATTGTTAATGCAAAATTAATTTAGTGTTTTATCAAAGTTTCAAAATATTAATATTGAGAACTTATTTTGAAAATAAAGAGAAATGATCTGACAAATACTAAATTATTGTAATAAAGTAATCAATCTGTTACCAAATGGTCAGGATGTAACAGAGATCCACAATAAACTGTAAATGTGACCACACACAAGTGTGGGACCAGCTTTCGAGCATAAATGAGTTCAACTGATATTTCATCAAACGTGAGCTGCACTTTATAGAATCACCTGACTGCCTGACTGGAATTACTGCTGTGTATTTGTGTTTGTTGCTGAGAAGCCACTTCCTTTTCTAGAACTTTAGAAAGAAAAGGGAAGTTAGTGTAAAAACTGGACAAGACCTTTGCCATTCAAACCATAACCATGCAACAGATTCTCTTTACTAAGAAATGGCCAGATTCCTTTCCATTCTACATTTTGCCATAAACAATAAGAACAAATGAACAATAATAAAAAAAAACATTAAACCCTTATGATCATGGAAAGCCTGTTATTGTTTTTACATAAACTATAAAACTGAAGGAATGTATTGAAATGACATTCAAGCGACTCATTTACACCAAAAAACTGATCATGACAGGAATCAGAAAAATTATAGCGCTACTTGATAAACATACTTGCTGGGAACCAGGCATTTATGTAGAAATATTACATTTGGTCTGGCTCAAAAAAACACCACATTATCAGTGTAAAAAGATATACTGTTGCTGGTTAATTCATTAAACTTGGTGGTTAAATGGTTAAACATATTAACAAATAAGTGATGAACATGATAAGTGACAGGGGCACAGTGGCACAGCAGGTATAAGGACTTGGGTTCAAGTCCTGCTCTGGGTGACTGTCTGTGAGGAGTGTGGTGTGTTCTCCCTGTGTCTGCGTGGGTTTCCTCTGGGTGACTGTCTGTGAGGAGTGTGGTGTGTTCTCCCTGTGTCTGTGTGGGTTTCCTCCGGGTGACTGTCTGTGAGGAGTGTGGTGTGTTCTCCCTGTGTCTGTGTGGGTTTCCTCCGGGTGACTGTCTGTGAGGAGTGTGGTGTGTTCTCCCTGTGTCCGCGTGGGTTTCCTCCGGGTGACTGTGTGTGAGGAGTGTGGTGTGTTCTCCCTGTGTCCAAAAACAAAAAGTTGGTAGGTGGATTAGTGACTCAAAAGTGTCCGTAGGTGTGAATGTGTGTTGCCCTGTGAAGGACTCCAGGGTGTGTTCCTTCCTTGCGCCCAATGATTCCAGGTAGGCTCTGGACCCACCGCGACCCTGAACTGGATAAGTGCTTACAGATAATGAATGATAATTGAAGAAGACAAAATAAGCTATCTGGCAAGATCTGAGTTTTCCAGTATAGAGAGATGTGGGTTCACTATTTGGCAAAAATTAGGTTGCTGTTGCCCTTTCTATTTATAACTGATTATTAATTACTTTTAAGGTTTTTACGTGTTGCAAAGGGGCTCACCAATAGCAATAAAAGCTTACTTGCTTGTTGACTATGGTTGTGTCCCAATACACTTTCTTGAGTCTGCCCCAATAATAAATGATATTCTTAAAGCAGCTATTATTTCAGATGTACAGGTGTATTTTCATCACAGTGATTTATACGCCTGCTATATTAGTGGCCTAAATGGCCACTAGAAGAATTATTTCACAAAATAGAGCAGAACCTTCAAAAATAAACATTCTTTATTAAAATGAAAACAGAAAACCCAATAACGTTCTGCAGCAAAATATGTACAAAGACTGCTGCCAGCACCACAGTATGAAGTGCAGATATGCAAATTTGGCATGTATTGAAATAGTCACAGTACAAAGACATTTGGTGTTTTCACATAATGGACACACCCTCTTTGTGGAAAATATGTGGAGCTAATCTCAAACAATGAATGTCCGTCCAGGAAGAATAACAACATCCTGTTCAGTGATGTTCTGTTAAAAGGAAACGTGGTAAACTTTCTGGAGAATGGTGTAGGCTTCAAATGTAGAATGAGAGTATATTATAAAAAAAAACATATTTTAAATAGGTATATATATATAGATATATATTATAAATCATCACATTTTGTCTTTTTGTACGTTTTTTTATTTAAATACAGGTCAAAGAGAGCTTTTATAGAACTGAGGCTTGTCTCTAACAGCATAGGAACAGAATGTAGCCGCTCAATAACAAAACACATAAACCCTATCAAACCAAAGAACCTGAAGATGATCAAATTTCCACAGTGTCTTTAGTGTTTCCTATTTCTTGACCTAGTGAAGCTCCTGTGAAGTTATAGACTTTAGGCTCACTAGACAGAGGTCTTATGCTCAGTATGATGCATGGGCCAGGCTGGTGTTAAAGGCCACAAGCACTGTGGACCTGGAGTGATGGAGGTCAATCAAATACTTTTGGGACAATTTGGAGTAGTGTTTGTGATCCAGAACTAGTCTTCCAACATCAGTATCTGACCTCACTAATGCCCGGCCATCAAATCTTCCCAGAAATGTTTCAACATCTAACGTTAGATGTTGTTGTGCAGAAAACAAAGAACCTTCCTAGTAATACCCTTTACTTCAGCAGAAATTGTGTGACAAGGTCATCAAACTTTTGGTCATGTAGAGTTCATATACATGGAATTTCCTTTTACTGGCTCTTGAGGGCAGAGGAAAAAATGAAGATAGGAAGTGAGATATACTGAGGTTGAGCAATAAAAAAAAAAAAAAGAGAGAGACAGAGAGAGAGAGAGAGAGAGAAAGCCTCACTTCAGTCTCCAAGAGAGAAAAAATAATCATAATTATGTAAAG
Organism: Hoplias malabaricus; assembly: GCF_029633855.1. Lineage (NCBI taxonomy): Eukaryota > Metazoa > Chordata > Actinopteri > Characiformes > Erythrinidae > Hoplias > Hoplias malabaricus. The sequence continues at coordinate 7,296,615 of NC_089809.1, forward strand.
TAATGCCTTCCCCTGTCTCTTCTTGTGCAGGTAAGAAGTGCTGCAGATGTTGATTCATTAGGGGTTGCTGGAGAAACACTGGAGGAGAAGAGTGCATGCTCGCACAGCTCTGTTTATCCGTTTTGGACATGAACCTTACCCTGTGCCTGAGGGAAATACAAACAGACGGCAATGAGCCATAAACGAAAGCAGTAATGTTGAAGGAGTGCATCCCATAATGAAATGAAGATCTTGAATGAATCAGTTTATGCTCTATAGTGTGGACCTGCCTCATGGGGACAGCCACGTTGAAAACAGTTGAGGACAGAGTCTCTGATACCTTTAGACCACTTGTTTTCAATATAATGGCTGTTTCATAACATGAAGAAGAAAGAACTAAATGAAAGCATGAAAAAGGAGAGCAATACCTGAGGGTGTAGATAATCAGGATGGAGATGGTAAATAACCACAGTACACACGCCCATAAGACATACTGCCACATTATACCAGAGCCATCTTCATGCTCTGTTAAAGAGTGAGAGAGACAAAATGAAGAGGGAGACAATAGAAGAACTATATGAGTAAGTATTAACGTGGTTCAAAGTCATGTTTGTCGTTCCAGCCATGTTTCACCCGTGTTGCTGAAAGTTTGTGTTCTCACAAAAATATGTTGCAAAAACCTGATATTAATAAAGTCGCAACGGACGCAACGTAAGTACAGATGAAAGTTTGTTTGTTTTTTATATATTCAGTTGTGGAAGCTGACGATTAATACCATTAAAGGTATTCTGGGTGTCTGCTGCTTTTTGTGACTTAACAAGGGTGTTGTTGTTCCCTACAAGTTGCATGGTGATTTGGTGAGGTTCCATGGGGTTGTGAGGAACCTGTTTGAAGTCAGCGCTTTGCTGATCTTTATTCACATTCCTGAACAGAGAATGAATGGTGGGGGAAAGATTTAGGACCTTGTGTGGGTCTGACTCATGTGGCAGGAGCTTATGAGCTTGAATGAATGAATGAATGAATCAGACTTATGGGTCCTATTGTTATGAGCACTCTTGCCACAGACCTTATGTTTATACCAGTGTATGAATAAGGTACAATTTGGAGGGAACAGTTTTGTAACTGTAATCTCAGTGGGGCGTGGTCTGCTGCAGCCGACACTTCATCAAAGAGTGTGGATGACATCAGAGTGATGTCTGATGCAGTGTCCAAGAGAACTTCTTGTACAAGCTTCTTTTCCAGGACTGTGGTCAGGTTTAATCTACGAGCACCCCCTTTTCTGTTAAATGGCCCAGGAACTGTGGTGCAGGTGGATCACCTTGAACAACCGTGACATTAAAAGGAGTCTGACTTTCACCCCCCTTATTAAATTGGTCAGATGTGCAGGTCTGAATTGCAGGGGTCCTTGGGACATGCTCAGTTTCACCTAAGGTGTCTGAGAAGAGATCAGTTGTCTGACGCTCCTCTTTACACAGGTGCGAAAACACTTGTTCAGTGGTAACTGGAATTTCTGTGCTAATTCCAGATACTTCATACTCATTTGCATCATCTGAGCTTTCACACTGGTGCCAGTTCTCATTCCTGTTCTCGGTAGTTGAATTAGGACAGGGGCTTTTGTCTAGGGTTTGGTCGTGTGTGTGAGAATTTTGGGGCCATCCGTGGTCCAACACATTTTCCTTGGGTGCTGGATTCTCATGCCTACTGGTGGGGAATTTATTCTGAGGGTGCCCTGACATTAACTGATAAACACAGGGGTTTGAGCGATGTTGAGTTTCACCTGACCAGTTAGGACTGGAGTGAGGAGAACTCCTATTGGATTGTAAAGGTTTATAATTCCCCTGATTTTCTGTAAGCCTGTGAGATGGAGCGGGTTTTGGATACCATGATTCAGCCCTAGTGGCTTTGTCTAGCTCCATTCGAGAAGGCTGAGTGTAACAGCTAAAATTTTGTGGCATTTCTGACTGTTGATTTAAAGTTTGTTGGTCTTTTAAAAAGCCTTTGAGTGCTAAGTCACGCAGCTGTTTGCTAGACAAGGTGTGTGGACATACTGCAACCCCTAGATAGTAACTAATGTTGGGGATTGGAGATTTAGGACAAACAGTGTTTTGAAATCCAACTCTTCTTCCATTCCCCATTCATTTCGGGGCCCGAAATAAGCTTGTCTAAGGTGGTGATAGTACTGATGGGGTGACTCCTGCCTGTGTTGTTTAACTTGCAGTGCTGTGATCAGTCCTGCCTGTGACAGCTGATTGGAGAACTCCTTCTTCAAAGCGTCACAGAGCACATCATATTGTCTACTGACATAGTTAGGTTGCCGTTCAATGAAACTGCTGACTTCCCTGCTGGATGTCATTCTGATCAGGTAGATTCTGTCATCTACCGTGGCTTCAGGGAACCTTTGCAAAAAGAAATCTATGTCTTTTAGGTATGAATAGATTTTATTTGAGCCATCCAGCTTTGGCTCGAAGTGCGTTATGTGGTGCGTGATTCTGTCCAGGTCCCTGTAAGAGGGAGTCTGGTAATGTGCTGGGGGCACATAGCTAAACTGAAAGAACCTATGTTCGACTGTGTTTGGGAGGATTCTGTTAGCCTCCAGTGGTGGAGCTGGTGTAGGGCCTGTTGGTGCTGGGAAAGGTGTCTCAGGGATACCTTTGGACTTTGGATTCTGCAGCTCCCTATGAGTGTGAGTAATTCTCTGTTGGTTGCTAAGTAGCTGTGAGCGTACCTTCTCTAGCTCTGTTTTAGCAATGTTTAGCTTGCTTTCTGTCTCTGACTGCAGGTGCTGAGACAATTGGAGTTCATCTTTGACTGCAGCAAGTTCTGCTGTTTTTGCATGCAGTGCCATTAAATGATCAGGCTCTTTGCGAGCATTTCTGATGTTCTCCATTTCTGGGCTCATCATTTGTGTTTTCAATGCTTCTAATTCTATATCCTGGAAAGTGTGTTTAAGTTTTTCTATTGCTAGTGTAGCCATTTGGCTGGCTACCTTTATTAAGGCCTCGCCTTTAGATTTCTCCATTAAATGGAGGGCCATTAATTGTCACATAAAATTCACAATGTGAGAGGGCTCAGCGCTGTGGATCATAGCTGTATATTCTGACACTGTGGCTCCTGTTGAGCTTGCTAATTACAAATACACCTCAGTCAGGGGACTTACCACTGATGCTTGGTGACTGGGTTGTGTGTCAGATTTAATACTAACTAATGTTTAATTATTGCAGTTTTATTTTATTTCACCTCAACCAATATAGATTTTATAATCAGTAATTGGTTACTTTCACTTATGGAAGAATGAGTAAAGGATAGAAGCAGTACAACAAATATAACTTACAATTTACATGTGAATTTGCTATACTCTATGAAAGACAACTGCTTTTAATTAATTTAGAGAGTGCACCAGAGAAACTTTATGTGCAGTAACGCAATTCATGCGAAAGGGGGCACTATAAATTGACTTCAGCTGCAATAGCACAGGTCAGCCACCGGGCTCCTAGTGTATCCAGGGCTGGGTCAGTGGTGACACATTATTTACTTAGCTCCTCCCCTCAGAGTAGGTTCACTGGTTTGGCGTAATTTAAACCATTCCAGTTCGGACACTGAACGGAAAGCACACCATTGCCAGTCCTAAAATAAACCAGGGACCTTTGTTTGGGCCGCTTTGGAGAGAGTTCACTATTCACATTGTTTTACAAATTCAAGGCACAAGATTACGCGTGCAATTATGAGCACGGGATTTGAGGTCTCACTACATATGGGTTAAATTTACACTTCTCACAAACAATTCCTGCATTAATGAATTTATTTTAACAAGCCGTATATCAGAGTTACAAAATTTGCCGATCAAAAACTGGAATTTGCAGACTTTTGGGCAATTCAGAACGTACACATACACGAAGATTCACGCGCAGTGATTACGTCAACCTCTCACAGGTGTGTCATACGCTTTTCATGCTGGCGATTACACAGTGACGCAGCACAGCTGATAAACCCACAGTATTACTTCACAATTAGGTGCATGGCGGCAGTCTAATAATTTCACGAATGAAAAGCGTGTTCACACCAATCATTAAATCAAAACAACAGTGAAATGACAATCATCGCTCACATTCGAGGCTTGATTTAGGAACAGGTCCTAGTTATGAATTACAGGTGGGAGGAACCAGTTGTGAGGCCCGTATCTCTTAAACAGGCCCCTCTTGCACAAGCAGCCGCTTAACTTATTGGTGTGCGGTTTTGTACAAGGATCATAACTACTGTTCACTATTATTAATCAGAGCCCCACATTGGGTGCCAAAATTAAATAATATTTGTAGTGGAAATAGTTATGCACACGTTGCGGTTGCATTAGCACTACGTAGCGGAGTCAATGATAATTAATAATTATTTTATTAATAGTTCATTAATTCATTTTGCTAAGCTCCATGTTTGGGAGCCATTAAATAATATGTTGTGTCTTTACCCATCTAATTTTCAGCTTAGACAAGGCCATCTTCACATATTATACAGCAGAATTAGCTAGAATTAACTGTTATTAATGAATTATGCTCATTGACCCGCCGTGGGTTCTTGGCTCTGAAATGGAGTCTGAACTAGAAGTTATAATTCCATACAAGAAAGGTGCACACACACAATCAAATAACCAAGGATTGGTTTTATCACACAACTGATTTATTAATTGCAATATCAAATAATGAACATTAATTAGACATTCAATTAAATGGATTACACGATACATGAGGGAACAGGGAGATTAATATATGAGGGAACTTCTCTATGATAATTATTGCCCTAAGTTCTAAGAAAGGCTATGGTTTATCCCAGAAAACGTTCAGTACCAACCAATGAGCCATGAGAGACATGAGACCATGTGACCTTACGTATCCAGAGATGGATCTGCCGCCTTGAGAGACAGTCCAAGCAGGTCTCTCCTGGGGCCTCATCTCAGATGATCATTCTGAGGGTGCGTGCGCCTGTCTTCTTTGTCGTTGCTGGTCCGGAGGCGTTGTGCCCTTTTTAGGTTCATAGGTCTAAGATGCAAGCTGCCCATGCCACAAGCACTCATGTAACCCCATACCATCAGTGATGCAGGCTTCTGAACGGAGCCTTGATAACAACTTGGGTTATCCTTGTCCTCTCTGGTCCGGGTGACATGGCGTCCCAGTGTTCCATAAAGAACTTCAAATCGTGACTCATCTGACCACAGAACAGTCTTCCATTTTGCCACACTCCATTTTAAAAGACCCCTGGCCCAGTGCAAACATCTGAGCTTGTGGAGCTTGCTTAGAAATGGCTTCCTCTTTGCGCTGTAGAGTTTCAGCTGGCAACGGCGGATGGCACAGTGGATTGTGTTCACTGACAATGCTTTCTGGAAGTATTCCTGAGCCCATTCTGTTATTTACTTGACAGTGGCATTCCTGTTTGAGGTGCAGTGACGTTTAAGGGCCCGGAGATCACGAGCATCCAGTAGAGTTTTACGGCCTTGACCCTTACGCACAGCAATTATTCCAGATTCTCTGAATTTTTGATGATGATAACTTAAAAGTCTTTGCTATTTTACGCTGGGTAACACCATTCTGGTATCGCTGCACTATCTTTCTGCCCAACAATGGTGGAATTGGTGATCCTCTTACCATCTTGGCTTCAAAGAGACACTGACACTCTGAGAAGCCCTTTTTATACTTTTTATACCGAATCATGTTGTCAATTGACCTAATTAGTGTTAATTGGTCTTTCAGCTGTTTGTTATATGCTCAGTTTCCTTTTTCCAGCCACTTATTGCTACTTGTCCCAACTTTTTTGGGATTTGTTGACACTGTGAAATTTTGAATCAACATATTTATCCTTTAAACTGTTACACTCACTCAGATTAAACTTTTGATCTGTCATCTATGTTCTATTATGAATAAAATGTTGACATTGCATTCAGTTTTTATTCACAATTTGTTTAGTGTCCCAACTTTTTTGGAATCCGGTTTGGAATTGAACTCAGATGTGATGTCTCAAGCATATTTTAGGTCACAATTTCCATTTATTTGAAGAGCTGCACATGCTGCTACAATATAAAATACGCCATAAAATACCACAATATATGAACTTATTTCCAGTTTCATACATTCAACAAATTCACTTCACTTATGTTTTGTTTAGAAACTAAGAAACCCCTCATTTGACCAGGGGTGCATCACTTTTTGTCTATTGACCATATATTGGCATATGTATTATTCATTATCTGTAACCCTTATCCAGTTCAGGGTCGCGGTGGGTCCAGAGCCTACCTGGAATCATTGGGCGCAAGGCGGGAATACACCCTGGAGGGAGCGCCAGTCCTTCACAGGGCAACACATACACACACACATTCATTCACATCTATGGACACCTTTGAGTCGCCAATCCACCTACCAACGTGTGTTTTTGGACTGTGGGAGGAAACCGGAGCACCCGGAGGAAACCCACGCAGACACAGAGAGAATACACCACACTCCTCACAGACAGTCACCCGGAGCGGGAATCGAACCCACAACCTCCAGGCCCCTGGAGCTGTGTGACTGCGACACTCCCTGCTGCGCCACCGTGCCGCCATATGTATTATAATTATAGCTATGTTATAATAATAAGTTACATGCAGGTATTGACCACGCCCCCAAAGCTGAAACTGGGGGAAGAACTCAGGTGTTTTTGGGGAGAAGTTCATGGTGCCTTTAAAATGCATATGAAGCCAAACTCTTTTAAACAGATCAATACAAGAAAAGGGGGTGGAGGTGGGAGTTTGTCTGAGTATATATATCTATATAGGGCTGAGGGGAGGAATTTGGGTGTGTCAAAATTATGTTATTACATAACTTCAAAACATTATAATAGCTCATGTGATCCAGCTGTTTTGTGAAAAAACAGCAACTTTGTGTGAGTTTATAACCACAGAGGATAAGCCTTTTTGATTTACATAATCAAGAGGTTATCATGAATAACCTTAAAAAAATAGTCAACATCAGATGTAAGACTTAAAAACTGGAGAATATTGGAACGATTCAGTGTGTATCCATGTGAACCCTTTAAACCTTCTTAACTATATACAGTAATAGTGATGTGTAACTCCAGCCACCAGAGGGCAGCGGCAGGCGGCCAATCAGCCATAACTCCCCGCACCTGGTGACAGGTCTATAAAGACTCACTAGAAGCAGCCTGAGTTGTTGGTTCTTTGGCGCAACATGTGTGTGGGAGTCTGGCTGGTAATGTTGGTATCTGTCTGCGCAGCTCTTCTCTGTTTTCTCAGAAGGATGAGAGGTCTCGCCCTCCCCTTCTTTCCTCTGTTTTCTCAGAAGGATGAGTGGTCTCGCTCTCCTTCCTCTACTTTTTTAAAATTATTATTATTATTATTATTATTCCAGTTGGGAGTTACTCACCAAACCTCAGTGTTTCTCGAGGTGGCCAGTCTCCCCTGGCGTCCTTTTGTTTTTCCCCTTTCCGCTCAAACTTTTCCCGAAAACGGGTGGGTTTGTGCGGAGTACTTTTTCCGCCCGTTATCATAACTTTTTTTTCTTAATTTATTGTTTTTATTTATTTATTTGCCTCTTCTGTTCCCCTCCCTTACCGCTTGGCACTTGGTCCACCCCTCAGTTACGCTGGTAGCTCACCCGTTCGGATTTCTGAATAACATCCAGGAATGGAAAGTTCCAACCTCACTGGGGGCTACCATTTACATTTGATGTAGTTTATTGGTTGTGAAAGTTGGTTCAAACACTAACAATTATCCAAAATTTGGCAAAGAACGCTGTATTTTTGTTTCTCACTGTTGTACAGAAACCCTGTATCTGTTTTTGGGAGTTGGTATTTTCACTAAATTAAAACATGCCAGAAACATTTATAGAATATAAAAATAGGACCATTAATGGACCAACAGAAACAGTCGGAAATATCTTACATTTTTCTTGACATTAAATAACCTGATATTTACGTTAAGTGTTAAATTTAAGATGATGATTTTTAATTGCACTTATTTTTTTAAACAAGCATTTTCATAGTTTGTCAATGTGACCCTAGTCTAGTAACTAAATGCATTTATTTTAATAACATCTATAAACATCAAATATCAGCACGTATTAATTGACAAATTCTTCTTTTTTAACAAAGTATTAGACAAGTGTTAACTTTTGACATGTTTAAAATCACAACCTGTCTTTAACAATTATGTTAATTTTTATTCATTTTGATTTTGTCAATTTTAAGTATATACTTATGATACTAACCCAATTGCAATAAACGGTGCTCTTTTGTTACATTTTTCTTGCGTTAGATTTTTAACACTCTTTACCCATTTAATTTTAATAAAGCAGTGATGAAAAATGTTCCAGATCCTTTTACAGTTGCAGTAATAAAATATTATTGGTGACTGACTGGCACCCCCTTCAGGGAGAGTTCCCACCTTGATTCTGGGTAGGCTCTGGACCCTGAACTGGATAAGCATATTCAGACAATTTTTGTTGATTTACTTCTTAAAAAAAAAAAAAAGAAGAACATAAATAGAGGATGTGCTAGTTGAATGTGTTAAATGAGAGTAATCTGATGTTTTACTTTTCAGAATGTTAAATACAGCATTTAAATAGCATTTGTGGACATAAATGGCAAAAAAGTTATACCACATTTAAGTGTTCCCTCTTTTCCACCATATTGTCACTACACTGGTAAGTCAAACGTGAGATACTTACTCCCTCTGCTTCTATTTAGAGTTATTTCAAAATCAAACTAGGAACATTTAACAATATTAGATAATCTGCATGCTGGAAAAGTGTTACCAGATATAGCCTACTACGACTCATTCATACCATTGTGAAATTTTATTCTGCATGGCAATGTCACTCTCAGCACATACATTCTTCAGGGGATCTCTCCTTTTTGCACTTCCTTTCTGCAAATAGAATCTTAATGACTACCATTGACCGTGTAAATGTCTCAGTTGAAATGTGTGCTAAGTCATATTTAAAGCTTGTGGGCAGTGTACAGAACATGCCCAAGGGCAACCCCAGTGCTAACAATCTGATGCATTTGGGGAGTTACTTTTTACTGAAAACTCAAATGCTAATAGACATGGAAATGTTACAAAAGTGCACTCACTCATTCTGTTCCATTCATACCCAGATTAATTGTGAAGTGAAAGGTAACAGTGAAGTCAAAGGTAAATGCCTACAGTCTTGATGCTGTTCTTCATTCATTTTGTCCTGCCACATGTTCAGAGGCTGATGCAATTTCTGAACCTATTGTTTGCACAATGTGCATGCTAACTTTCTTGTGCTTGTCAAGACCTTGTTTACGTTCCCTCTCTCTCTCTCACACCCACACACCACCTAAAAAATAAGTTGGTTATAAAGTAAGCTATTTAGTTCATCCTTGATGGTAAATTATATTGTAATTGAGAGAAATATAATACGTACATAATTTTTTTAATTCAGATTAGTGTCTCAGCTGGATGCATATGAATTCCCCAGTATTCGATAGTTCATATTAAACTGACATATCTGAATGAATTGGATCTCAAGAAATGCATATATTTCTTGATGCTAGACTTTGAATGTTTTGGAGCTTCAAGTGCAGTTCATGTGCAAATCAGAGAGAAGTGTTCAGCAACAGGCAAAACAACCACAAAAGATATGAATAAATAAACACTCTAAGATCCAACTACTAACCATCTACTGATATGAATATTGCCTTCCTCATTGTTTCTAGCAACGTTTATCAGCCAGACATTATGATGTAAGAATTAAAACACAGTTCCCTTTTCATTACATGTTCAAAGGTTTCTATAAACTCAACTGTGAGAACATGTGAGTGAGTTTAAAGTGTGGCCATTATGGAGACATTATGGACCTCAACCAGACGTTCCAGAGAAAGCCTTGTGGCCACTGAGTCTCACCAGCAGTTGCTTAGCTAAGGGTTTCTTAGCTATTTTTGATATTTAACTGTTTGTGAGACCTTTTTGACTGGATTCTGAGCCAATGATATAAAACCCACAACAGACACACAACGACTTAAAGCTGCTTTTCACTTGATTGTGCAGCCTTTGAAGTTCAAGCTTTTTTGATCAGTAATGACCTCAGATTTCAGTTTTGTCTCTGTCTTAATGCATTAAAAATGGCTGCATAGAAGCTCCTGAATGAATTAATGAAGTGGCTCTGGCAGGGACTTTAGTCACTTTTCTTTTTATGTTTATTCTGAGTTTTAAGGTGGGGGGAAAACACTTTTTTTACTATTTTCAGATTTTATTGGCCAGTTTTTGGCTCATTGATTTTATATTTGTCAATAACTGAATTAATTCATTTTGATGTGGCAGGGTTAGATTCTTTAAGCATCTTGTTAAGATGTTTATGTGCCAGCAGAGTGTATAAAATTGATTAGCTGTCTTTCAGTACAACCACAAACCTACTTCTCTAAGCGGTTTCATGTAGCAATTTCCCAGTGGAAAAGGTTTTTTTAATAAATGTAAAAAAAAAAAAAAAAGGAAAAAGGAACCCCTGTCCCATACCAAATATATACATTGATTTTAGCTACGAAAATATTTTCTTGAACATCTTTTTATTGAAGAGAAAAAAAAACACGTAAATCTGACACTCACCATGAGGCAAAATGGGCTGGACCTCCTGGACTGAAGATGTAGAAAAGCCTTGTCCAGTGTTTATGTCAAAATTCACAAGATTGTTTGATTAGTAGCATGTATTTATAGTTTATAACTAGGTTCATTTGCATTGCCTTTGCTAAAAACAACACCTCCTCATTGCCTGGAATTTTCAAGCAGCCTCTGATGAAAGTCCCAAGTTTGAGATACAGATCAGACAGAGTACTCTTTAGTTCTCAGAAATTCTGTGGCTGCGGTTAGTGACTGGTGATCAAGGGATAATCTGCTGTCATTTTTACCTCATGACAACGCTAGTGTTAAATTAACCACAAACCCAAATACTGATGTCCGGTTAGATTTACTGGCTTGTAATTCTATAAGTCTTTGAAAAATACAAATTTGGATCATTCAGCTCCTTCCCTGTCCCCTCTATGAAAATCTTGACTTTCTAGGCTCCAAGAAGCACATCACTTTATTATTGTCTATGGTTATTTACTGTATGCTAAAGATACAGAAGTTAATTTATGAGGTAAAATTAGATGCTGTTTCTGATATCAGCCTCAATGTGATGTATGTTGTTTTGCAATAATGCATGATAATATTTCAGGTGTATTGTGTTTGAAGTCATTATGTTCACTTAAATAATAATAATAATAATAATTATGTATGTATGTATATTCATTGGTGTATTCATTATCTGTAACCACTTATCCAGTTCAGGGTCATGGTGGGTGCAGAGCCTATCTGGAATCATTGGGTGCAAGGCGGGAATACACCCTGGATGGGGTGCCATACTCCTCTCAGACACGGGGAGAACACACCAAAAACCACAATGACCTCTTGACCATGTTGTTTGCTTTCACAGTCAAAGCTGAATATAATTCCAAACTAAATCAAGTGTTAATTGGCAAAACACTTTCCCCAATTTATTCCAGGTCTGGATTAAATAAAACATAAACAGCATTTTCTGTTGCACACAAAGTCGGTTGCAGACTAGCTTACTATATGCTGCTTCAACAGTGTTAGACGATAAAAAGCTTGAACTTTAAAGACTGCACAATCAAGTGAAAACCAGCTTTTTAAGTCGTTGTGGGTGTTATGTCTGTGGCTCAGAATCAAGTCAAAACATCTCTCACAAACGGTTAACTCGATGGACCCTATATATATAGCTATTTTGCTATTCTGTTTATTTGTCAGTGCCTCTTTCAGTTGCATTTAAACAGTAATTATGTGACATATTGAATATGGCTATGTTGTTTTATTTTCTAAAGAACCTTAGCTACTCAAATATGTAATCACTTGAGGTCTTCATGCTGACCGATAAATCAATTTTTCTATAAATTTGTCATGTTTTGACCAAAAATTTTACCTAGCGCCTGCTTTTTTTTTCATATTTCTCAATGTACAGCCTTGAAATAATATTCCCACAGTGGATATCTTGACACAGATTGTTAGTGTGAGGTGTATTTTAGTTGAAAACATAAGCATTTTTGATACTAATTTATTACATGTCATATTACTGTGACAAAATAAATTTTTAGCATCAGACGGACATATTTTTCTTGATATTCTAAGCTCTGGGATGTATGACTGATAAAGTTCTGACAGTCACAGCAGGCCCAGACTTTCAGGAATTTAGTTCAGGGCAAATATGGATAATATCCCAACAAATAAAAACATTTTGGTACTTTGGCAGTTTTCTCAGATGCTGATAATGTTTACAGTTATTATTATTATTATTATAATCTTTTTAAAAAATGATGAAATAATACTTGTTTATTTAGAAAACACACAATAAATAATTATTTAAGCTTTTTAGTTTATATTTGTTGATCTAATGCAGTGTTATTTGATGTGAAACCTAAAAAAAAAACCTTGAAAAACTATAAATCAATAGTAGAAATATGTTTTTGCTGATGACTCCATATTTTTCTGCCCAGAGACAGCGTGGGTTGACGTTATGTGAGTCAAAACGAAACTGAAAGTAAACAGCGTCTTTCTTGTCCCTTTTTCAGCGGTTTTTTTTTTTTTCTGATTTTAGCGCCTATCATTAGTCTTTCTTGACAAGGACATAAGACCAAAATTTTGAAGGAGCGCCTTGATTTTTAGGTGGTTTTTCACACTGGATTACTCCCAGAGGCTTCACAGCACCGCGATGAGAGCGCTATTTTTAGAAACGGTAGGATCTGCGCTTTCTAACGGTATACAGAGCTCACAGAAGCATTCAGACATTCAAGACTTACAAAGCTGATTATATAAGGTGTGTTTCGCAGTGTTACTCAATGGCAGCAAGGCTTTCTCTGGAATGTCTGGTTGAGGTCCAAACCAGTATTTCTTCTTTTCTGTTTATCTGTGAATCAGAGGAAATGGAGGTGCTTTATTATGATCAATTCAGTTTGGAACTATGACTCAGTTTTCAAGCAATGCACAAGGGAAACCCAATGCAAACAATCCGATGCACATGAACATTACCTACTGTTTGCACAATGTGCATGTGCACCTTTCATGTGCTTGTCAAAAGCAGAGTGCCTTAAATTATTTTATGTATATCCAAGGAAAGGTAGCATATATAAATAACTAAACAAAGATTATATAAACACATTTTGCACCTTTGTGTGTTCTTCATCCTTTTCATAGCCATGCTACCTCCTGCAGCTACTTTTACACTAATACTTGATTATCTTCAGGTTCTGTCTGCTGTTTCTCTGAAAGATGACATTTTGACCCTCCACCTAAACCCAGCCATGTGAGAGTGGAAAGAGAATTTGGGGAATTTTGGCACTCTGGATCCGAGAGGCAGTAATAATATGAAAACACATTGGCATCTTACGTTCTGGTGACGCTGGCAAATGTTAATGACAGCGGCACCTTACATATGGGTGACATTGGCATATGCCAATGGTATCGTTTTTTATTTTGGTGACAGTGGCATATGCAGATGACACTGACATCCGTTTTTACATTGGCATATACTCCACTTCATTGTTGAACATCTACCAGTAGTCTAAGTTTAGCTTGCACATGGATGTTTAAGCTATAACTAGCACACATATGCTACTAGCATGTAAACGGACCAAACAAGTAACATGCTACAAACATAGCATCCCATATTCGCACACAGTCCACTATCACTGTGTTTATGGACAATTGAACTACAAGCTTTACTCATTCTAATATCACGATGTGTCTGCGTCAGGCACAAAAAGCTGAGAACTGAAAGTAATTTATAGGTGCCTGTACCTAGTGGTGCATCATTGCAGTGGCACAATTTACACCTCATCTGTAGTACCAGTTTAGGAGTATATGATATCTTAAATGATAATTCTGACTAGTCAAAACGTAGCTGACATACACAGCCCATTTTAGCGTCATGTAAAGGTTACCAGGTCTGCATATTATAGTGGACTTGGGTTTTACATTTGCAGTAAAGTTACTTACAAATGTTTAGTCGTGGCTTGCTTTTTTGCCATCTATTAGCGACAATGAAATTACTGCATCATTTAAGGTGGAACAGAATATCTGAATAAGAAGCTGACGAGTAAGAAGCCAACTTCAGCGTTGTAGATTTAATTCTGTATTTCCCCAGTCCATGACATTTAAATAAACTTATAAACATTTCTCAGTGATGGAGTATCGGCTGGTGTTATTGCGATGTAAGCGATTTTACAGAGAAATAAGCACAAATACTGTTAAAATGAACACAACTGGCAAACATTGCGGCACATGGGGGACGAATACACACAATGAATTCAAATATCTGAAAATGTATTTTTGACTAGTTGAATTTGAATTCAAGGTATCTTTAATACAAATTCAGGATTTATGACTCATCAGATGACAAATTCGCTGACGTCATTAGACATATAAGAAAATTCGACTAGGCAAAATCTTAAATAACTTATTAATCAGATTGTAAATGCAGATAACTTATATTTTGACTAGAATCACAAATTGTCAGAATCACAATTTAAGTGTCAATAACTGAATTATATAAAACTCTGGAGGTATCCAGTTTTTAATTAGATAGAAGTTATTTAATGTTAAAATGACTTGCCATACTGGCACCTATAAATCACTTTTCAGTTCTTGGCTTTTTGTGCCTGACGCACACACATCGTGAAATTAGAATGGGGAAAAGCTTGTAGTTCAATTGTCCATAAACACAGTGATAGTGGACTGTGTGCGAATATCGAATGCTATGGTTGTAGCATGTTAGCTAGCTATCTAGCTACATGTTTGGTCTGTTTACATGTTAGTAGCATACATGTGCTAGTTATAGCTTAAACATTCATGTGCTAGCTAAACTTGGACTACTGGCAGACGTTCAACAGTGAAGAGTATATGCCAATGTAAAAACGGATGTCAGTGTCATCAGCATATGCCACTGTCACCAAAATAAAAAAAAGATACCATTGGCATATGCCACTGTCATCCGTATGTAAGATGCTGATGTCACTGGCATGTGCTAGCCTCACCAGAATGTAAGATGCCGATGCCTTTTCAGGTTATTACAGCTACTGGTGGATCCTTCAGCTGAATTGCTGGGGCAGCCAGCAACTAACGCCAGGACAGTTCAGCCATCCACCAGCCATCATGTAGAACAAGAGCTGAGGACTATGAAAACTCCCCCTTAATTAAGAGTCTCAGAACTCCACTTTTACTGGGGAAGGTTTGGTTTGGTAATTATAATACCTTCCCTTTGTAAAGAGAATGACTCATCAAATGAAAAAACGAAAGAAAATGAAAAATTACTGATGTTACATAGTGAATTCCTGTTAATGATTGTGTTTCCTAGAAATGACAAGATGTAATGTGTCATTTATTGTTTGGCCACAACGTAATATGTTATGTGTCCAAGAAAGAGAGAGACAAGTAATCAGACAAGCAGATAAAAACATTTTTCCCCTGGGCATGCATGTGCTCTTGCATATCAGGGAAGATATGAGTCTGCATCCCACTCTTCTCTGCAGAGATAAATATTAGTCAAATGTTGAATTCGTTATACATTCATTCAATGTCTGTAACCGCTTGTCCACTTCAGGGTTACTGTGGGTCAGGAGCACAAGGAAGGAACACCCCCTAGAGGCCACATACACACACACACACACACACACCAGAGGCGATTGCTCTAAGACTGCAAGAGAAGCTCAGCTTTCCCTAAAATGTAAAAAAATAAGTGATCAAATATATTCTGTTGTGTGTACGTCATTGAATAAATATGCACTACAATGTGCTCAACTTTTGTTTAGAATTAGATTCTTATCACGGGTAAAGACGCGGCTTTTCTGCTGAGCGTCCACAGAGTTCAAAAGCGAAGCAGCGAAGTGCAGCGAAACGAGACGATAAATGCTGGGCTTTGTCCCGCCCATCGGACTCTCAGTGTCTCTGGGGGTCTATTGGGCAGTGGACTGGCCTCGGATGGCCCGGACGCTCAGCTTCTGCATGATGATTGGATGATCTGTCTGAGGCCGAATCCCTTTTTGATTGAGAGCGAAATGAGCGAATCAGCGATCCTTTGGTGTAGAGATCTGTGGGAGAATTGCATTTTCATTCTGTTCTGAGTCGAACCGGAGACTTTCTTTACTCCTCTTAGCGGCATTTTCTTTGTTAAAAACGACTAATGACAAATCGAGCTTCTATTTCTGGTGGGTTTTTTGTAGCTGCTTGTGTTTGGAGACTGACTTCTATCACTCTTTCTGACTTCTATCGCAGTTTCTGTCCAGCGGGTGCTGCTGAGCCCCTCCACCGTCACAAAGCACTCACAGGGGGACACACTTCACATGGGCCAAGGCCGTTTAAGCAGCCTAGCTCTGCTGGCCATTGAGAGGACACTAGTCAAGTCCCTGGAAAAGACGCCTTGTTGGTACGACAGGGTCAAAGAGCATTTTCTTGGTAGAATTTACGTATAAATAAACCGACACATTTTATGATGTAGGCCGAAATTGAGCTTCCTCTCCTTGAAAGACCAGCATCCGCCACTGACACACACACACACCTATGGCTGCAGCAGCTAGTTTTGCAGTTACACAGCTTCAGGGACCTCAAGGTTGTGGGTTCGAGTCCTGTGAGGAGATTGGTGTGTTCTCCCCATGTCCATGTGGGTTTCTTCCAGGTGCTCCGGTTTCCTCCCAGCGTCCAAAAACATATGTTGGTAGGTGGATTGGTGACTCTATAGTGTCCATAAGTTAAGTGTGTGAGTGAATGTATGTGTGTGTGTGTGTGTGTGTGTGTGTGTTGCCCTGTGAAGAACTGGCACCCCTTCCAGGGTGTGTTTCTGCCATGTGCCCAGTGATTCCGGGTAGGCCCCGGAAATTTTAAATTACTTAAATGTGCAATACTACATTTAATGTAATTAATTTTAAAAATCTCTAGTTATGGGTTATTTTCTTATCGAGGGCAGGGTAACATCCTCGTTTGTGTGAAATCACCTAAACCATTAGTGTTATACAGGATTTTCAGATGCACAGTTCTTCCTCTATGACTTCCTGGCAGGATGCGCCTGTGGTCCTGTGTGTGTGTGTGTGTGAGTGTGACCACGCCAACAGCAGTAGCGCTCAGAGAGAAGTGAGGGGGCGTGTCTACCCCTCGTGCTGCATGACTGCGTCTGTCACAAGTCACTGGGAAAGAATTGAACATCAGCAGGTTCCAGGGATTCGACGGACAGTCCTCGGGCTTCTGAAGAAGATGCACATCCTCTGTCTCACCGCGGTCTGTAAGTGTTAACTTTCTCTTGTGCAATATACACAGATCGAAACTAATGGCTGCCCAAAGAAAACTGCACAGTAGCAGAGTAACTTTCTAAAACACTGTCTGACAGACTCTCACTGTGCGCAGGACTGTTGAGATTTTGCATCTTTTCCCATGAGGGAGCTCCAGCGCTAGGCTTTACGTTGATAATATAACTATAGAGGCCTTTAAATAAACTTTATGTAGACTGTATTTGACCAGGACTCTGTTATAAACGACGTAGTTCGCCTCTGGGGATATTTTCAGAATTGTTGCAGCCTATTTGTGGGAGTTTAAACGAGTACTGAAGAGTATAAAACTATCAGCACGTGTCCCCCTTTCACCATCAACGTTTGATTCCTGCGTGTTTACTGAGGCACTGCGAAGCTTTTATAGATGTGGAGAGTCCAAATCCACACGGTATTATTTATTAACAACCCAGTCTCGAGAAGAACGATCAAAACATTTACCTGATGGTTTACCTTCTGAGATACATCCGCTGCGCACCACGCTTCTTCACCACAAAGCGCTCATCATTGTACTTGAAAATGCAGATGTGGTCTGTGCACACAGCTGGTACAGTCCCCATGAATGTAACAATGTGATTGTGTCTTAGACCACCGCCTTCAGGGACAAATCAAAGTGTGCTTCGGAGTGGTGGAGCTGCATTCAAAACATTTGTGATGGGTTTGAATTGCGAGTGTGATTCTGAATGAATCCTCCAGCAGAAGTAACTTGCAAATTATTTTGATTAGTTTTAATTTAATTCTTATTCATTTTCCCCCTGTATCTCTCAGTCATAGTGAAACTGGTCCGACCTGAAGCTAGCCCGGTTTGTTATTGTCAGAGTGACACCTGCACATTTCTGTACAACAGTAGCAACTGTGAAGACCTCAGTTTGAAAATTAACGTAAGTATTTCTCCACCACAAATGTCAGTGTGTGAGAGGGTTTTTTTGAGGTTGTATGCAGGGAAATCCATTTTCATTACTCAGAGGGTGTATAGATGTATTACAGGGGCGTTAAAGAGGCTAGAGTAGGACTCACAAAAAGTCATTCCGGTGGCCTTTAGTCAGTACCTAAATATAAACACTGCTTTAAGATAAAAATATTGTAAAAGAATGATTTTGGTAGAGTATTTATTTTCATGTGGTGTTTTATTGAGTTGGTAACATAAATAATATAAATGTTGTTTCAAGACAACTTTCTGACTAACCTGAACTCAATATATTCCATTAAATACTAAAACAAAACAAAAATAAATTTCTGGCAACTCAGTTATTTGTGTTGGACAACACCATTCATTTGCTTTCTCCCACCCACTCGGACAAGATGGATTTTACCAGAGAAGGCTCCTTCAGTTTGCTCCAAACACACCTTATTGTGGATAAGGCACAAAAAAGCTGTCAGCGTGAGGGTTATAACCATTTTCATCACCCAAATAGGTGGTTTATTTTATTGGTGTGTTTAGGTTTGGCTGTTTTTCTGTTGTGGTGATGGTCTGTGTTTGGTGGATACAGGCAGAATTAGCCTGCTAGCGGGCTAGCTTTCCTTAACTCTGTAAGAGACAGTGTTATAACCGCTAAGAACACTTTTATGACCCTCAGGTGCTTTTGTAATTTAATTATTTACTCGCTTTGAGACTTAAGGCACAACACATTAAACAGCGAGAGGGAAATGGAGGAGAGAGGAGAAGTTTCTATTACTGTTTTTATGAATGTTCTCATGTTCTTCCATCATTGTTTCAATTGTCTCACACTCAACTGACTGAAATGGAGCCTTATAACTGTGACATTTATACAGTGAACATAGTTGAAACAGCAAATATATCTATTATGTGAAAGATGTGAGCTGTGATCACAGTACGGAATAAAAGTAATCTGAATATCTGTTGATGGTGACATTTATTAAGTTCATGTTATAAAAATGCTTTTTTACTGTCTGTCAAAGTAACTCGCTGTACTCAAAACACTTTGTTGGATCAATGTCATTTTACCAGAAGTCAAAACAACTCAAAAAGACTGTTGAAAAATTTTGCGTTGAAATTTCACATTCACCCAATGCTCTGAAAAATGAATTAGGGCAAACGTTTATGGAGCGACTGAGCTCCTGAAGGGACATGGTTTTAATTTTTTTTTTTTTGGCAAATATCTTTGTGCTCATTACTTAGTAAGTCATGAGCACTGCTTACTTTTCTGAAGCTTGACTGTGTGTGTGTGTGTGAGTGAGTGCGAGAGTGAGACAGAGAGAGAGAATTCTCCCCGTCTGACTCAGCTCTTCCAGCGGCCCAGCTTTATGATACACTTACTCTACAGCACATTACACACTACACAATAGTCTGTGGAAATATAAGACGTTTTAAAGTTACATAAACCTCCTGTACATGACCAAGTGCATTATGTATACACACACACACACAAGTATCTATGTATGTATGTATCTTTACACTTATATAGCGCCTTTCTAGACACCCAAGGACGCTTTACAATCCACACTGCTCAGAACACTCCATCCACACACTGGCGAGAAGCGGCAGCCAAACACACACAGCGTACTCTCGACCAGGAATGACCGTCCACCTGGAGGAATGCATCGGACACTAGGGTTTAACCCAGGATAGAGCGCCAATCCATATCTGGGCTCACACTCATTTCCTCACACATACAGACATTCATTCACATACACACTCACACACCAGGACAGTTATTAGAGAAGCCAATTCACCTACCCTCCATTTTGTGCCACAAGTGGCATGCTATTCTATACTCATTGTCCATTTTCAGTCTAGATGAAGTGTGTAGGACTACAATTACAGACTGGAGGCCACTTACTTGTGACTTTCCATACTTTGTTAACCCCTTGTGCCCTGTTCTTCATAGTCAGGACCCCATCAACTACCAAATTTTATTTCAATTTTGTGTTTCCTCCATTTTTTGGGAAACCATTTACAGTGCTGTATTTCACAATGTGTTAGTTTCACAGAAATTGCCCAAATTTGCTTGAACTAAATCTTTTTACATTTATATATTTCTAGTGTTCACTCATGGCTCCTTTTAAGGGACAGCCACATTCCTCATAATCTACTGCTGGATCTCAGCAGGTTTTAAACAATTAAACAAATAAATGTGATGCTATGCTCATGTGGTTTTCTGGCCTCCTACCACAAGTGTAATCCTCTAAAATATTAGAGAGCCCTGTGTTTATTTTGCCCCGAGTGGACGGGCTTTGTTTTTTTATTCATACATATAACTAAATACTTAACATAGATGGATATAAGTACACTGTAGTTGTCCAATGAGAAACATTTATCTCCTTTTTTGATTTTAGTTTACCACATCATACTTATCTTCAAATTGGGGGGAAATGTCATGGTGAATGGACCAATAGAAATGCTCCAAAATGACTTGGAATAAAATATTTTTACATTGACATCAATTGAATATTAAGTAGTTTTGTCCTTCTCCTGTGAAGTTGCTATTTTGGAGATACATGTTTGTCATTGGGCCGTGACGATATGAATATTAGTCCAAATAAACATCACTAGTGGAAGACAGAACTATTTTGGGCTTTACCACAATGCAATGTTAATAGAGCTTATACAGGATAAAGCACCATTGCCTTGGTTAGAAATTACCATCATGGTATTTTTAACTTTGTGATTGCACTGTGTCTGTGTGTTATTTAGGGCATCACTCAGGCACATGGCCAAGATTTCAATGAAACTTTGATACGGAACGTGACCAGGGATTCAGGACGTTATAATGTCAACCTTATGACGTGCCAAACAAATGTTACGTTTTCCTGTGATAAGGTGAGTACCATAGTTTATACACACAGTTAAAGTATCTGCAGACCTGGAGTTGTAGTGTGTGCTATGGTAATTAGGAGCACAGGAGCACTTTGTAGTCTGCCTGTTTCTCTGCGTACTTTCCTATCCACATTTCACCCTGCTCTTCAATGATCAGGACCCCCACAGAGCAGGTAAGAGTTGGGTGTTGAATCGTTCCCAGCGCTCCAGTGACACTGACGTGGTGGTGGTGTGTTTAGTGTACGTGGTGCTGGTACGATTGAATCAGACACAGCAGTGCTACTTGAGTTTTTAAAGCTATCAGTGTCACTGCTGGACTGAGAATAGTCCACCGACCAAAACATATCCACCCAGAAGTGTCCTGTGGGTGATATCTTTAGTCCACTGATGGAGGATTAGGAATGATCAATACAAACTGAGTGACAGATGAGCTACTGTCTCTGACTTTACATCTACAAGGAGGACCAGGTGTGTGTAATGGAGTGAACAATGAGAGGCCACAGGGTTTAAAACCTCCAACAGCAGAACAACACAACACCACGTCAGTGTCACTTCAACACTGAGAATGATCCACCAGCCAAATCAGTTCTGCTCTATTGGGGTCCTGACCATTGAAAAAGTGAATGGGGGATTGGGGATTAGAGATTGGCTGCTTGTTCATTCATTGTCTGTAACCGTTTATCCAGTTCAGGGTCGTGATGGGTCTGGAATCACAGGGCACAAGGCGGGAACACACACGGGGGGGGTTTGGGGGCAGTCCTTCGCAGGGCAACACACACTCATAATCCTGCTGCTTGTTTCATAAATCTGAAATATTCAAAACTTGAATAACAAGCTGGATTAACATACATTCAAGACTGCGACTTACTGCGTCGTCAGGATTATATTGAAACAATTCAGACTCTGCCTTTCAACAGAACACACGAAGAGACTTCTGTGTTTTGAGCTTTTTTGCTTAATATATCTATATCAACTGCATCCCCTTCTACCCCTTTGGTCTCAGTTATCTCCCCTCTGTGGTCTGGAGACAAAGGGAGTTGATTGAACGGAAGGTGTCGATATTTGTAGTGGAAATAGTTATGCACACGTTGCGGTGGCATTAGCACTACATAGTGGAGTCAATGATAATTAATTATTACTTTATTAATAATTAATTATTTAATTCATTTTGCTAAGCTCCATGCTTGGGAGCCATTTACTAATATGTAGTGTCCTTACCTGTCTTAATTTTAGCTTAGACAAGTAGGTCATCTTTACATATTATACAGCAGAATTAGCTGGAATTAACTATTATTAATGAATTATGCTCATTGACCCGCCGTGGGTTCTTGGCTCTGAAATGGAGTCTGAACTAGAAGTTATAATTCCGTACAAGAAAGGTGCACACACACAATCAAATAACCAAGGATTGGTTTTTATCACACAACTGATTTATTAATTGTAATATCAAATAATGAATATTGATTAGACATTCATATAATAAAATGGATTACAGTGATATATGAGAGAATAGGGAGATTAATATATGAGGGAATTTATCTATGATAATTATTGCCCTAAGTTCTAAGAAAGGCTATTGTTTATCCCAGCAAACTCTCAGTACCAACCCATGAGACCATGTGACCTTACGTATCTGGAGATGGACAGGGAGCATGTCGCTGACGGTGCCTTCCAGCACGACTTCCTGGAGAATTGCAGACACGGGCCTTGTAGGTTGCAGCCGCGGGTGTTCCTTCTCTCCCGAGGCTTTCAGATGCAGCCATCGGAGCTGGTGGTGTTCTGAAGGTCTCTGTGGGGATTCATCGTCATCACTGATCTTCTGCCTTGTGAGAGAGAGACACGTCCATTCAGGTCTCTCCTGGGCAGGTTTCCGCATCAGCCGTGCAGCCTCTTCGTGGCGTTGTCATCCTTTTGAGGGTCAGAGATCTAAGGTTGCCTTCATGCTCTGGGTGTGGCGTTGAAATTTTGCTAGGGTTAAACTATAGCTCTTCTTAATCTGTAGTTTCTATCTGGACGACGCTTTAAAGGTCCAAGACTGTTTAAGAAAGCCATGATGCCTGATGCCTGCAGAGTCATTTCAAAAACTCAGGTCATTTTATTCTTTAGCCTTGAAAAAGGCTAAAAGAGATAACGCCCCAAGTGTCTGGAGCCTTGAAGTGAAGAGTCGAACAGCGGATAAAAGGAGGAAGAAGCCTAAAAAGCCTGTGTCATTTGGCGCCACAGGTTTTTAAGAAAACCTGTTTAGAAAACCCACCCCGAATACCTGATTCGTCCTCAGTGAGGGAGAATTGGAGCATTTCTTGTTGTTTCCTGTACCTGGGTAGTGGCATCACATAGAATTTATGACACTTGACAAGACAAAGACTTGACCATCCCTGGTGAGTGAGTATCCCAGGATTCTGAATCATACTTTGCAATATAAAAGATTATATGTTAACACAAAGTAATATCATTCAGAGTTTTACATAATTATTAAGCAACTACACACATAGTATGTGGCTACCTTGGTTCTACATAAATTCATATAAACAAAAATGACTTTAAACACATGTAAATTAATCCCACACATTTTGATTGTCCAAATGTTTCAAACAGTAACTTCAAATTGTTTTAAACCAATGGGAATAAGGTTTAATTAAAGTCAAACTGATCCTCAGGAGTGTCTCTCTGTATCCTGCTTTTGAGAAGAGTTCCATGATCCCCCAAGGCCTGGTCATAAACTTTCCTTGAAAGGACCTATAGTGTCAGTTTTATGACTCTCTGACACAGACAGCCAGGCAACAATTTGGGGTCAGTTCTTTCTGAAAAGCTTATCTTCAAATTCCAATCTTGCTTGGTGTGTCTCTGAAGCGAGATAAAGTTTGGGTATATCAAATACTCTCGGAAAGTCACAATTTCTTATTAGAAATGAATACACATTACACAATACACGTTTACGCAAGCATGTGTGGTCATTGCTGATTAAAAATATCTCTATTGATTATGAATCATTTCTATAAACAAATTTCCATCACGTTGGTTAAAACCCAGTGGCGCCAAATGACACACCTTTCTCTGCTTCTTCTCTACGCTTCTTAGCTTCACTTTGCACTTTTTCTCTTTTAGCCTTTTTCAAGGCTAAAGAGGAAAATGACTCGGGTTTTGAAATCACTCTGCAGGCTCCTCTTGGGCACCTCAAACGTGGTCCAAATAGACAGAAGATCAACACCCAGAGCATGAAGGAGACCTCTGACAAAGCTTCCGGACCAGCAACGATGAAGACGGCCATACGTACCTGCAGAATGACCTTCTGAGATGAGGCCCAGGAGAGACCCGTTTGGACTGTCTCTCACAAGGCAGCAGATCTGCGATAATGGAGAATCCCCACAGAGAACTTCAGAACGCCACCAGCTCTGTCGCTGTGTCTGAAAGTCTTGGAAGAAAAGAAACGCTCGCGGCTGCAACTACAAGGCCCACGTCTGCAATTCTCCAGAAAGTCGTGCCGGAAAGCACCGCGCGTCAGCGACATACTCTCAGCTATATCCAGTCCATCTCCATGAATACGTAAGGTCTCATTTCTTTCATTGCTCAGGGTTGGTGCTTGCTTGCTGGGATTGCCTTTTCTAGAATTTAGGGCAATTATCATAGAGAAATTCCCTCATATATTAATTTCCCTGTTCCCTCATGTATCGCTGTAATCCATTTCATTATATGAATGTATAATCAATATTTATTATTTAATATTATTATTATTATTAATAAACCAGTTGTGAGATAAAACCAATCCTTGGTTATTTGTTTGTGTGTGTACACCTTTCTTGTATAGAATTATTACTTCTAGTTCAGATTCAGTTTCAGAGTCAAGAACCTACGGTGAGTCAATGAGCATAATTCATTAATAAAAGTTAATTCTAGCTAATTCTGCTGTATAATATGTGAAGATGGCCTACTTGTCCAAGCTAAAATTGGACAGGTAAAGACACTACATATTATTTAATGACTCCCAAACATGGAGCTTATCAAAATGAATTAAATAATTAATTATCATTGACTCCGCTCTGTAGTGCTTATATCACCGCAACATGTGCATAACTATTTCCACTACACACCATAGGAGCCTATTGTCCAGCTACTAACCACAAGCATTGAGATTTGATTCAAGTTTTTCATTGAATTATTTTGTTCTTTCCACAGAATCTATTCAATTGTGGAGGTAACTCACTAGTTCTTTGTCATGATCTCAGCCCAATATTCATCAGGCATCGTCATGTTTTAATTATAAAGTTAAACATTACATAAAGGAATGATTTTTTTTGCCGTTCAGATTCCTGTCCTGAACCATACTCCATTACACCCAAACCACGTGAGTGATAAAAATAACATTATCCCTGGAGAAAGTATGGTGTGTTTTCTATTTTATTTTACTTTATTTGTTTGTAGCAGGAAGAACTATACGTTTCGCGGGATTATTTTTGAAAAATAACATTTTCTGAAAATATTAGTGCAGTATATTTTAGAATATAAAACATTAACATAAACACAAAATATCATCTAGCATGTTTGTATTTATATTTCAAATGCAGCTTTGTTTGTATTGTAGTTGCTAATTATACCAGTCTGAAACAGACATTCAGTCCAAGTGATAGATTTTGTAACTAAAGCTAAATTCTTATTGTAAGAACATCTGTGAATGTTTAACTTTTCTCAATAATTCATTATAATAATTCAATATTTTTTATTTACTACATTTTCATTGTTATTGGGGAGTCTTGGATGTTTTCACCTGTGTTTCAACATTCTAGGACATTTTGTTACTTATTACCTGAGCTTGTTTTCCCTGTGTGTTCTGACAGCTAAGAACCAGCCTCGGTGGCATACGATTACAGTGATTATGTTTGTCATCACGTCCGTGATTGTCTGCACTGTGAGTATAAATGTGTTATTATACACTTGGCTAAATGGAAAAGTTATTTTCTTGATTATTACCCCTCAAATCATTACTATGCATATGTTGTAGGAGTTTGACCAAAGGATTGTATTGGTTTAGTGTTGTGTTCCTATGCTGTGAGTTGGGAGTTTAACACTAATCCGCTGTTTGGAGGGTGGTGGTAAAAGTTTGATCATCTCTAGTCAAAATAACATATTTTCATGATTAATTTTCAAGTAATAAGAGAACATATTGTCCTGTATGTAAGTTATGGCCCATGTTTATCTTTATGTTTTCCACAGTATATTAATGTCAAAAAATAAATAGAAAGTGCTGACTTCAAAAAATGCAATATTTAATCCCCAATAGACAATGTGTTCACATCTTTTCACTTAAAAAATCAACAAAACATGTCATCTGACCAAAACATGATATACATTCTCTATCGACAAGTTTGACTCGACTAACCCTAAGTTTTGTCCATTCCTGAAATATTCCACAAAATATAACGGTACACACAATGTAACTTACTGATTAGATTTTTAATAATATCTTACATTGCACTTAAAAACACATCTGTGGCCCAGATTGAAAGATTAGAAATTGCACGGCAGATACTTCGTCATTTTACTAGTAAATACACGATAAACACTAACACATTATTAAATGTTGTTTGGTTGTCAGTGGTTGTCATTTTTTTTCTATTTGTTATTTTCTAGTTATGCTGCATTGTGAATTACTGAACAGAGGTCAAGAGGCAAGTACATTTATCAAAAATAAATATATTAATATTTTGTGTGTTTGCGCAAATATTTAACATATTATTATTATTATTATTGTTGTTGTTGTTGTTGAAACACATTGTCCATGAATTGTAAAAGCTTGAAAAAGAAAAGAGGAAATAAAATGATGTGAAATACTCTTTCGGATTCCAGTTTGATGAAGAGCAAGTCCTTCTGCCTAGAATCAATTCACCAACACTGCCCTCCTGAAATCCACAGTTCATCAATGGACAATTTTTCATTCGTTCATTCATTCATTCATTCATTGTTTGTAAAGGCTTATCCAGTTCAGGGTCGCGGTGGGTCCGAAGCCTACTGTGAATCATTGGGCGCAAGGTGGGAACACTCCCTGGAGGGGGCGCCAGTCCTTTCAAAGGTGACACATACTCACACATTCACTCACACACTCACATCTGTGAGTTTTGAATTGGCATTCCAGCTACCAATGTATGTTTTTGGACTGTGGGAGGAATCCAGGGCACCCGGAGGAAACCCATGCAGACACAGGGAGAACACACCAAACAGATTGACTAAACCCACAAACACCAGGTCCCTGGAGCTGTGTGATTGCAACACTACCTGCTGCGCCACCGTGCCGCCCAATGGGCAATTTCTCACTTGAATATTTTTTTGCTGGACCTCTTAGGAGGCCATAGTAGAAGAGGCATGTTTTTTTCTCATTCACAGTTTGTACCCAGGCTCTGATGTCCCCAGTGTTGAAAACTGTAAAAGAGACAGAACCGACATTGTCCAATAAAAAATGTACTGTATTTTAACAAATTTTAAATCATGTTCTTATCTAAAGATATTTATATGTACGTAAGCTGTTTCATTCAATATATGATTCAGTAAAATAGTCTTGATCTTAGAAAAATCTAGAAATAATTTATAAAAAACTGATGCTAATAAATATGCATATGTTATTAATGTTATTAAAACGTATTAATGGATTGATTTCGCTCAGTGACTCCAGGCTGGCCCTAAGCACTTTGTAGTTCTACAATTAAAAGACATCAGTCCATCCGCAAGCTTTGTTTGCCCCCTTCAACCCTGTTCTTTTTACGGTCAGCCCCTATTCTCAGCACTGACGTGACACTTTTTTATTAAGAATTATAGAATTATATTTTGTATTTAATGTAACAATACATCTTTAAGTATTCATTTATCATATTGAAGAATATATATATAATGTATTTCAAATTTAACATAATACATTTAAATATTTTTTAAAAATGAACTAGAGGTCTATATATTCCCCAGCAAAATGGACAGTTATTGTACATATTTTAAACTGTGACAGACCTGAGTTTACAGGGTCTTTTTGATTTTAGACTTTTGATAAAGGTAGATAATAATAGTAATAGTAATAAAAATAATAATAATAGTAATAATAATAATGAGGTAAAAACAATGTTCTGAAGGTTCCCCAAATTTGATTAGTGTGTAGTATATTTAAATATAAAAGGAAATCTCTATAACAGGTCAAAAGATGATCATGTTCTTGAAATCACCACATGAAAGAAATGAATGAGTAAAAACAGGTAAAACACCTACTGAATTTTGCCTCCTCCTTATTTTTAGCAATGATTAGTATTAGGCCAAGCCTAACCCTTAGCCAGAGTTTGTGTTATTAATATGAAAGCACATAGTTCTTCTACCAATGCATTATCAGATCAACAGTTGAAATTTAATGTATGACTACCTGAATATACTAGTATGACTAGGACTTCCTTCAAAATGTGGCCATTTTGGTGATTCAACCGCCCATACACAGCCTTAGTGACTTCCAGAGAAAAGCTGTGCAGCAGAACAGGAAGCTGAGTACCTGCACATGAGCCTACAGTCATCATATACACATTAGATCTGATCTGATTATGTTTATATAGTGTACATTATCAGGAGTTGGAGCACAGCAAATTCACCGGTCTTAAATGAACACTGTTAGTGTTAAATCAACACTGTTGGTGTAATAATTTAACACTCTCAGTGTTAAGTTAACACTAACCGTGTTGATTTAACACTAACAGTGTTCATTTAAGACCAGTGAATTTGCTGTGTGTGTGATCAATTCTTTATCTTGTCTACAGGCTCATAGAGTGTGTAAGATATACACAGTCATATTTGAATACTGTGACCACAAGCTTGTTACTACACTCTCTGTCTATTATCTCAGCTCCACTCTCCATATAGGTGCACTATGTAGTTCCACAACTACACATTATAGTCCATCTTTAGCTCTGCATACTTTGTTTGTTCCCTTTCACTCTGCTCTCCCTCCAGGACCACCTCAGGATTTCTTTGATGAAAATAAAAGCATGGAGAGTGTAAGAAAGGAAAAAAGGAACATAATGCCAAATCTGATAAAAAATATTTAGTCGTCAATGTTTCCTGATGCTGAACTGTTAATCCGTATGTTGACTGTAAATTATATCAAGGGTTGTATCTCTTCAAGATTCATTCATTCATCCATTGTCTGTAACCCATTATCCAGTTCAGGTCACAGTTTGGACTGATCTGATTGGTTAGTGTTTTGCTCAGACACTTTTAAGGCCTGAGCAAAATCCTTCCTTTTGAAGGAAATCACTCCGAGTCTTTAGGAGCGCGGGATACGACGGAAGAGGCATTTTAACACCACGGTAAAGTTAGTTTTCTTTTCGATATTCGGTTTTCCGGCGTCAATACCTTTTCAAAATAAAGTTATATCTGCCACAGTGTTACATATTCTGAATGGTACGAACACAGAGAACAATGCACACTGTTTTTATGGACGCTCCGGTGCATTATATATATGCTCCTTTTCCTTTAAGTAGCTAAAAAAAAAACAGACCGTTTTTGACATCGCAACAAAGTGCATTCGTTTCTAGACTCTGTCTACAGCACTGCACACCATCGTCTTTCAGCATAATTTGCTTAAATACGATTAAATACGTACTTTCCTGTCGCCAGACAACAGAAGACAATAGCTTCGTTTTCACTGTGTTTATAAACATCAGATTGGCCGTGTTAGATACTTGGAGTGATGGGGAAGAATGCACAGCAAATGTGTTTTCATACTGACCTCTCATTAACAGTTAAATTCAGAATTTATGTCTCTGTCTCTCACTCACACACTCACTCAGTCTGTCTCACTCTCAGTCTGTGTCTCACTCTTTGTCTGTCTGATCTGATTCACCCAGGAGGGGTCAGGTAGTGAGGACTGTGGACACAGTGAAGAATACCAGAGACTGTGAGAAGTAGTGAAACAGAATGCTTTATTTAAAGAGAATAAAGAGCATGTTAAAGTTCTGTGTAATTCTGTTGTTGGAATCTGTTCTTTTAAATGTTAAGCCTTTATTGTTTAATATAAAGTGTACATTGTGTTTGATATCATGCACATGATTTATTTTATCAATAAAATGATTGATGGATGGAAAAATCTTTTTTTAATTTAATTTTTACATTTATTTTTTAATAACTTTTCAACCAAGTTACATAAGACTTTAAAATCAACTGTGCAGTGTAGACATTAATCACACTAACCATGCACACCCTTTGGTTTGTATGTACAATTAAATTCTTGGTTTTTATTGAATTTTTTAAAGTTTAATTTTCAATAACTTTTCAACCAAGTTACATAAGACTTTAAATTCGAGATGTGGTTCCAGCTCTGTAAGTATGCATTTTCCTCCCAGCTGTTGAAAGATTGTGAGAGTGCGAGATACAAATAGTGAGTGGAGGTGTGACAAAAAAAGAGAGCCAGAGTGAAAGATATTGAGTGAGAGAGAGAGACAGAGCGAATATATGAATGAATTCATTTTATAAATGGAAATGAATTGTTTTTGCTTATCACTGCAAAGAATGTAATGTCTAATGATGAGTATTATATTTAATAACGTTTTTATAATTTTATTTATAATTTTTCAGACTCCTGTCTTTGAAGAAGATGGTCCTGCTCCCTGAAGTGGACTCACCAACCCTGCCTTTAATCCACCAACCCTCCTTTAATCCACCAACCCCCCTTTCTAGCTTGATTTTTTTTCCTAATTTTCTCAAACATTTCTTCATCATAATCACCCTAATGTAGGAAATCCTGTAGATTTCAGTACCTCTCATTTGCTCATTTGTTTTTTCATTATTTACAAACGTGCACAGTAGACAATCAAATGAGCCTAAGTCCATTACTGGGTGCTTTGATATCTGACTGGCATTTATTTGAGTTCTTGTGAGAATTCTGTCCCGAACTGATCTGTGGCGCGCACAAGCTCTTCCCCCCCCCCGCACCTCCCTCCTCCTCCGGTTAGTACTCCCCGGGGAACGCATAGTCTACATGTTTTGTACTGATGAGTCATGAAATATGTGATTTCAAAGATTTGTCCAGCTGTTTACTAACATTCGTTATGTTTAATGAAGCGGGAGGGGGACAAACTACAGTAGACAGACAGAGAATTTAAAGACAGTTTTACTGTTTGCATAGTTTTTTAGATTTTTTAAATTTTGTTTTTTTATTTTATGAATATTTTTGGTGAGGGGTGTCCTTTTTTGGCTTGAGCACCTACCCTTAATGACTAAAGTACAAGGGACTCTTTATAAAATATCTTGGAATCTGATAACGGTTATAATTTGATTTAAGAAATCAGAGTATGGTGTCTAAATGACCATTTGATTAATCAGGTAACTGCTAAAATCTTATAATGATTGTATTGTTGTTGTTCATGTACTCACTGTATTAATATACAAACCCCATTTCCTGAAAAAATTTGAAATATTTCAAATAGAATGCATTGATGTGTAAAGCATATAAACCCGATATTTAATTGAAAATACTAAGACATTTTTATGTACTTTGAAAAGCTATGGGGAAATTATCCAACAATTCAAGAATATTTCTCAAATTAAAAATAGTAAAGGACCTGGGGATTTCATCATCTACATTACATAACATAACTGAAAGATTCAGAGAATCTAGAGAACTCTGTAAATACAAGGACACGCCCCAAAACCGATATTGGCTGATGTGGTCTTCGGAGACTAGGGTAAAACAGAACTGAAAATGATTCTTTAGCGGAAATTACTGCAGGGGCTAAGAAACACTTCCTAAGTCCAATGTTTGTGAACAGCGAGCGTAGCTGTAAACACAAACGTCCTGTAAATGATGTCAGTAGTTTTTGTCTGTTACTAGGCTTACTAAGGCTAATTTATGGTTCTGACTGGGAGTTTAACAAAAAATTTTCTATTAATTACTAGCAAAAGTGCCTTTTAACCACAAGGAATGTATTTCTTCAGCTGTGGAAGCTACAATGAAACGCTGTGCCAGTGCGTACACTCTTTGTATATCAGTGCCATTTATGAGTTTTTTTTAATTTGCACCTATATTTTATATATTATATATTTGTTATATGTCATTTTTTAAATTTTACACAAAGTCTCCCCAATTTAATCACTGCCAGATCCATCTATTAGTTGGTTTCCTTCAATCACATGATACTTTAAGTCTGAGATGGTGAAATCTAGAAAACACTGTTTTAGAGGAATATGAAATTCAATTTATTTGGAGGAGAACATTCACCTTGTCACGCCCTTGTCCTGTCGCGTCTGTTGTTCCTGCCATGTGCTCACTTGGCACATTGCTCTGATTGTTGTTGTCCATGTCTCTGCCCATGTCCCGCCTTTGTTCCTCCTCCTTGTCAGTGTCATTTGTAATCCTGCCCCCTTGTTATCAGTTGAGGTGTCCCTTGTCTGTGGTGTTCATTTAAGTTCCCTTGTCTGTGCTCTTTGGTTGGACGTTACACCTTTAGTTTTCTTTCTACCGTCGGTTTGCTTGTCTGTTATTCATTCCCTTTAAGTCAGTCTTTGCATCTCTCTTGTCTCAGGTCTGTTTGTGTCTTTAGTCTGTTTAGTTCTATGTCTAAGATTAGTCTGCTTCTCTCTCTGTCTGTTTAGCTCCCTCTACCTAGGTTTCTCTGTCCAGTTCCCTGTCAGTCCAGTTCCCTCTCTCTGTTTAAGTCTATTGTTTCCAAGTCTTTCTTTGTTTAAGTATTTCTGTCTAGTTATCTTACTCTGTTTCTGTATCTTGTGTTGTAAATAAAATTAGTCACTGTGTTTTAGCAAGTGTGTCCTCCTCTGTCAGTCCGCCCCGCGTTTCTGACACACTGTCCAATTGGTTTGCACTGTGGCTGGGTGGTAGGACTGATTGACTGAGCCAGTTCAGTATTAGATATAATGTTCACACAATGTTAATCCAGCTGCGCTTTTCACAATGCTGTACAAAAACATAATGTTTTACAGACATTTGTATGTAATGATGTAATCTCAGTTATTATTTCCTGCATTAGGATGTTAAAATGGCACAAAACCATGTTAAATAATTGTGGGTATGAAATGGTTTATATTTTCTTTACTTTCTGAATGATCATGGTAAATTTTTGGGTTTTGGGTTTGTTTAATTTTCTACTTTCATATGATTAAAATAAAGGTGGTGGTGAAAGACTTGTGTCCCAGATTCACTTTGTCATGAATGTAGTTCAGTCAGTGGTCCATTAGCATAGGCTTATGGAGATATTGTACAGTCTTTATAGTTAATATACAAGTAGATAATGCTGGTTATTGTATAAAGTATTACTAACATTTTGACATTTTGTAAATAAAAAAATACATATATATCACATAATTGTTTTAAACATAAACAAGTAGTCATATAACAACAAGTGGCAACTTGTACAGCTATAATAAGAACAAACTAGTATTTTAGGAAGTTAATTTAGATCTGTGGACATTTTATGCTTAAAGGAGTGTAATGTGTTCTTTGTTTTTACAGAAAACAGAAATAACTGATAGCTTCAGGTTCGCTTGTTCTATCACAAGTGGCTAATGTTTATTGTTAGCTTCCAGTCAGTGACAGATTAGCAAAGCTGCTCAGATACAGATAACAACAACAACAAAGTCTTATAGCTTTAACTGACCTTGGTGAATTTTGGAAATGTCTAAATATTGCTTGAACTTGTAATCTGAGTTTTTAGGTGGCTTTTAAAGACTTATTATGGTCTGTTAATCCACACACACACACACACAAAGGCCATGTCTTTGGAAATTTTTTGCTTATTAAGAAAATGTTAATTATTACTAATTATTATCAGAGTTTAAATTCAGCTTCTGTTAAGTTTAAGTGAGAGGTTTACAAGTGTATAACTGAGATAAATACCTCGAGATTCAATTATCTTTTTTGTATTTACAAACCGGATTCCAAAAAAGTTAGGACACCAAAATTGTGAATAAAAACGGAATGCAATGATGTGGAGGTGCCAACATCTAATATTTTATTCAGAATAGAACACAAATCACAGATCAAAAGTTTAAACTGAGAGAATGTATCGTTTTAAGGGAAAAATATGTTGTTTCAAAATTTCATGGCGTCAACAAATCCCAAAAAAGTTGGGACAAGGTCATTTTTTACCACTGTGTGGCATCCCCCCTTCTTCTTACAACACTCAGACGTCTGGGGACAGAGGAGACCAGTTTCTCAAGTTTAGAAATAGGAATGCTCTCCCATTCATGTCTAATACAGGCCTCTAACTGTTCAATCGTCTTGGGCCTTCTTTGTCGCACCTTCCTCTTTATGATGCGCCAAATGTTCTCTATAGGTGAAAGATCTGGACTGCAGGCTGCCATTTCAGTACCCGGATCCTTCTCCTACGTAGCCATGATGTTGTGATTGCTGCAGAATGTGGTCTGGCATTATCTTGTTGAAAAATGCAGGGTCTTCCCTGAAAGAGATGACGTCTAGATGGGAGCATATGTTGTTGTAGAACCTGAACATAGTTCTCTGCATTAATGGTGCCTTTCCAGACATGCAAGCTGCCCATGCCACAAGCACTCATGCAACCCCATACCATCAGTGATGCAGGCTTCTGAACGGAGCGTTGATAACAACTCGGGTTATCCTTGTCCTCTCTGGTCCGGATGACATGGCGTCCCAGTGTTCCATAAAGAACTTCAAATCGTGACTCATCTGACCACAGAACAGTCTTCCATTTTGCCACACTCCATTTTAAAAGACCCCTGGCTCATGCCTGAGTTTGTGGAGCTTGCTTAAAAATGGCTTCCTCTTTGCGCTGTAGAGATTCAGCTGGCAACGGCGGATGGCACGGTGGATTGTGTTCACTGACAATGCTTTCTGGAAGTATTTCTGAGCCCATTCTGTTATTTCCTTGACAGTGGCGTTCCTGTTTGAGGTGCAGTGACGTTTAAGGGCCCGGAGATCACAAGCATCCAGTAGAGTTTTACGGCCTTGACCCTTACGCACAGCAATTGTTCCAGATTCTCTGAATCTTTTGATGATGTTATGCACGGTTGATGATGATAACTTAAAAGTCTTTGCTATTTTACGCTGGGTAACACCATTCTGGTATTGCTGCACTATCTTTCTGCGCAACAATGGTGGAATTGGTGATCCTCTTACCATCTTGGTTTCAGAGAGACACTGACACCCTGAGAAGCTCTTTTTATACACAATCATGTTGTCAATTGACCTCATTAGTGTTAATTGGTCTTCCAGCTGTTCGTTATATGCTCAATTTCCATTTTCCAGCCACTATTGCTACTTGTCCCAACTTTTTTGGCATTTGTTGACACTGTGAAATTTTGAATCAACATATTTTTCCTTTAAAATGTTACATTTACTCAGATTAAACTTTTGATCTGTCATCTATGTTCTATTACGAATAAAATATTGACATTTGCCATCTCCACATCATTGCATTCAGTTTTTATTCACAATTTGTTTAGTGTCCCAACTTTTTTGGAATACGGTTTATAATTGGAAAATTTACGGAGAAAAAAAATCTTAATAAGTGAAAACACAGAAACTCAGTCTTAATATCTCTTATTTCTCATTATGACGTTCTATCA
Source organism: Hoplias malabaricus (assembly GCF_029633855.1). Lineage (NCBI taxonomy): Eukaryota > Metazoa > Chordata > Actinopteri > Characiformes > Erythrinidae > Hoplias > Hoplias malabaricus. The sequence goes on from NC_089809.1 coordinate 7,332,301, forward strand.
TCTAATGATCACGATCAATCAATATTTATTTATAACTTTTTTTACAGAGGATGGGGTAAATCTTACTGCTCTAATAGTAACTTTCTGTCTTCACCATCTTTGCCATCATCTGTATTACTGACAGAGAGTAAATTTCTAAAATGAATTATGCCAAGCAGATCCCAATCGTATTATTACTGTTTTAATAATCAGTATGATCATTATTAGATATTGTTACACTCTTAGAAAAGCTGTTACTGTGGTGGTACCCTCAAGTACGCTTAAAGTGGGAACACAACACCCTATTTAATCTCCATTTCATCTTTACTTTTATTTAATACAGTTCTATAATCAAAGCTTACTAATAATCACCTCTCCTTCTGTGGAAGAAAATGAAATGTACCTTTAGGGAACACAAGTAGACTTTAAAACCACTGTGTACCTTTAAAACTACATTTACATGGTTTGTATCTTTAATGAACAACAATGCACCTGCACAGAACTCTTTCTCTGAGAGTGTAGTATCTTTGATAATCTGTGTCTTAAAATAAAGAAACACTTTTCACTTTGTTTTACAAACACTGCGGTGTATCACAGAAAAGCAAAGAAAAACGATACAGAGAAGTCTGAACCTCATAAATATTCCTGATTCCGCTGATAATGCTGCAGATCAAAGAGTGTTAGTTAACAAGCTTGCTATGAAGAGGTGCATGTTGCATGGCTGTCTTCAGTACAAAGCTAAAAAGGAATGAAACACGGGCCGTGGTTTACAGCCATCGTTTCAGAAGACACATGGCCTATCATGACCTATTGATGTGGGCTTTAGTCTGTTTATAAACCCGTAGAGCTCTGTCATTGTTGGAACGAAACCAAGGCAACATGAAAAGTCATGCAAAGCTAGGTGGGTGAAGATTAGTGGGTACTTCCTTCCACTTCAGTGAACCACATTTCTACACTCTTTTTATGAGCTCCACTGATCAGCATGTGCAGCATTGTGTTTCTGTAGAACTGTAGTCCATCAATCTATTTTTCAGCATACATTTATAGCTACTTTTCACAGAATTGTTTAACGGTCAGGGCCCTCAAAGAGCTGGTATGATTTGGGTGGTGGATCATTCAGACTGACATTGTGGTACTATGTTAATGTGTGCTGGTACAAGTGGATCAGACACAGCAGTGATGCTGGAGTTTTTAAAGCCTTCAGTATCACTGCTGGACTGAGAATAGTCCACCAAAGGGAAATATCCAACCAACAGCATCCTGTAGGTACCTAGTAGTGCAGCAATACTCACTACTCACACATTCACACCTACAGACACTATCGAGTTGCCAGTTTAGTTTATATAGTTTTAATCAGTTTATAATAAGCCTTATAATTACTAATAAGCCAAGCTCATGTCCTCCCTGAGCCAGGGGACTCAGTTGTATTGACTCATTCATATTTTCATGCAGATATTCCCTGCAGTTATTATCCAGTGTTGGTCTTCAGTCAAAATAAACAAACTTTGCCCTGCACTTAAAACACTGTTTGACCTTTTGAGTAAATCAGCACGCACAAGTTACAAAGTTACAAGGACAAATATGTTTTATAGATAAAATATAGACAAAATTAAATGAAAAACAGTACATTTTCTGACATCCGTGACAAAAAAAAACAAAGCTGCAAGTCATGTTGTGAAAAACTGACTGCCAAAAGCCATTCATATAAATACAAGTACTGCTTACAACCACTCACTGCTTGGGTGGGGGGTAAGAAAACTGAGTGCAGTCGGCAGAGCGTGTGTTTTCACTCAGAACACTGCAGCTGAACTAGTGTTACTCAGACATTGACAGACATTCATTGACTGGGGCGAGTGTTTGAATGGTTTCTACTCAAGGGACTCCACAATGTGTCGTTTGATTTGGGGTGAGATGGGTTCAAGAAAGCAAAAGGATTAAAGGGTCAAGATAAAATTAGATCAAAAATCTTGGAGCAGGGCCACTGTCGGTGATGATCTCAGACTAATAACTGTATTTGGGAGGAAAAGGAAACACTTACTACTGAGGTGAAAGGGCACACTCTTATAAATAAAGATGATCCACTATCTGTTCCATAAAGAACCAGGTGTGTTTGAAAGGTGTGAGTGTGAAGAATTTTTCACTCCTTTTAAACCTTATTAGCAAAAAGTGTACTTTAAGGAACCAAGACTGGTTCTTCTATGCCAGGGGTCGGCAACCCGCGGCTCCAGAGCCGCATGCGCCTATTTGATCCCTCTGATGCGGCTCAGCATTTGAAAATAATTCATGAGTATTTAATTAAAATGTATTTTATTTTGGTTCATTCATTTCCAAAATGTAATTCTATGAAGATTATGGTGATCTTGTAACATCTAAAATATTTTAATATTTAAAACTTCCAATGTGCGACACCCGCCAGTGTGCGGTTTCTTGAACTTTTTGACCGCTGACTGCACGCCGCCAGTAAAATAATGACAACATGCAGAGAGAGGACAGCATTTTTGTTTGCTGCCAGTGGATAATTTAAGTTCGGCGTTTTTTTTCATTACTACAAGGACTCAAATAGACATTGAGTATTTCACTTAACCGTCAACACAACGTCTTTTTTTCGGAGTTAAAAATGTTTTGTTGCATGCAGAAATGTTAATTTATTTTCTCTGCAGTCGTTCATTAATTTCATAAATGTAACACAGTATAGTTTGTTTATACATAGCACAAAGGCAAAAAACCCTGTTATGCACAGTGTTATTTTATTTACAATTTCAAAAGGGTTTTGTGGCTCCCAGTGTTTTCTTTACTGAATGAAATGGGTCCAAATGTCTCTTTGAGTGGTAAAGGTTGCCGACCCCTGGTCTATGGCATCGCACCTATATTTTAACAGTGTACTAAGCATTGTCTAGTTTAATACAAAAGTACGCTCCAGTACATTGATTTTCACACAAATTTAATGAGATATATATATAACTTACTAAAAATATTATTAACTTACAGCAAAAGAGATTTTCTCGTACGTAACGACTACATACAGGTGTCTTTGGTACTTTTACTCACACACACACACATACAAACACACATACAGGCCACAGACTGTCTCTCTGGGTAGTTCATTGATCTTTATAAACTTAAAATTAGCTTATTCATAATTAGTAGTTATATTCTGAACTGTTTTATATCCCTTCATTAATAAGCAGTTATAACAAACACACTGAGGCCTCATTCACAAACACTGTTAATGCACCGAAGGGCATCTGACCTTCCTTTGTCTTTATATTTCGCTCATCAGTCATATGCTGAATTCAGAATTAACTCTTTCACTTTCTCTTTTATCTCATTTCCTTAGCTTGTCCTCTTGCGCTCTCTCTCTCTCTCTCCCACTCTCTCTCTCTCTTCCTCCCACTCTTTCTCTCTTTTACTTTCTCTCTGTTTTTTTTATCTTCTAGACATCTACAATATATTAATCCCTACTGATTTCAGCTTGCTGTCATCTCTACTGTGCAGTAAGCTGGGCCTATTAATAACAGTGACATAACTGCATTAATATACATACCCAGCTATCACTGTGTCTTAAGATGTCTTGACGGGCTGGACAAGATATCTTGAGACAATTTGTTATAGCAAGACGTCTCAAGACACCTTGTGACTTATGAGACACCAACATTTTGTCTTAAGACGGTTCAGTTGTGACCTAATAGTGTTTCTTAAGATGTGTTTAAGGATGTTTTATATTAATACCATGTCTTAACTGTAGTATACTCTTAAAATCATTAATAATTTAAGGTTGTCTAATAATCTTTACATTCTTTAAACATTTCAGAACAATCAGTTCATGTAAATATCAGTGTTTAATGAAGAACAAAAAGGTTTGGTTCAAAAATAGTTTTAACCAGGAAAACACTTAACAATAACAAAAATAAGATTTGATATTAGTAACATCAGTATTTTGAGAATTACAGAAGAGTGAAAACTAGGTAATAAAATTCACAAAATAAATTATATTAAATAAATTTCCAGATACTAAATCTAAGTGTACTGTTCTACAGCCCTCGTGGACATGGTCTGAGATGAAGCCCACTCAGCACATGATAGGGGGAGTCCTAGCCTGCGGATAGAGGATGGGGAGAGTAGAGGGGTAAGCAGACTAAAATTCAGCGAATGACCTACAACTGAATCCACACAAATATTCAGTCTCAAAAATTCAGTCACAACTTTACTCTGCATACCCCTCTATTTTTAGTGCCTTATCAAAACTATTCTATTTTTTATATTTGTCCTTGCTCTTGTTTTTGTAAACAAACCTGTTCCCCTCAGTTCATATTTGCTTCTGAACACAGTTGGGAAGTAAATTGTATTGTGCTTTGTACATTATTTGTGCAATATTAAAGTTAACTAGATCACTGAATTTTAAAGCCTGTAATTTAATAAATAGTTTGTTGGTTGGTTCATAATAATCTTTTCGATTTACAATTCTTATGGCTTTCTTTTGTAGCATGATAATTGGTTTAGTTATGGTTTTATATGTGTTTCCCCATACCTCCACACAGTAGGTCATGTATGGAACTATGAAAGAACAGTACAGTATATAAAGTGATTTCTCATTCAGAACATTTTTATTTTTTAATAATGCAATTATTTTAGAGATTTTTGTTTTTACATAATATATATGTGGTTTCCAACCTAATTTATGATCAATTATCATACCCAGAAATTTGTTTTCATACACTTTTTCTATTTCCACATTGTTGATCATAAGTTTAACTTCATTCTTGATTTGTCTAGTTCCGAATAGTATCAATTTATTTTATTTAAATTCAGTGATAACTTGTTAATATCAAACCATTTCTTTAATACCTCCAATTCCCTTTCCACTGCCTTCAGAACCTGTTCCAAACTTTTCCCAGAACAATATAAATTTGTGTCATCAGCAAATAAAATGTAGTGTATGTTGTGTATACACCGTGATATATATAAATATATATATTATATATATTTATATATTGTATTTGTAGTGTTCGACCTTATTCAAACTCTTATGATTACTGATGTTTGACTAATGATAATAATTAAAATTTTACGATTGACTTAAATAATTAAAACATTAACAAGTAGTTTGAGAATGAATAATGGCCTAGCTACGTGAGTTCTTCAGGATTTTCAGACTTTTAATGAACAGACTCCACACACTGTTATTTCAAATAATGGAAATATTTATTAAAAGGAAAAAGAATATTTATTTAACATAGCATAGTCTTAGGAATTCTCACTGGATCAATGCAGGTCAAACTAGTTGGAATCTAAAGATAGGCTAGGCGATATGACTTGACCAATGTGTTACTAAATGAGGTTTTAATTAATGTATAAATTTATCAAGAGACTAAATTAGGCATCAGCTTCTGAAAAGTGAGTAAAGTTTTGCTTGTTTACTCTTTTTTTGCCTTTTTCACCGAGCCGTCGTGTCCCGCGGTTTCAATGTCCGTGCTCCGGGTTTTTGCTCCTTATCCTTCCCGCGTCATTGAAGGTAGGCTCGCTGGAAAGGGGATTCCTTCCAGGTTGAGTCAGACGCTCTTGGCCTTAGACGGGTGACGTCAGTCGGGAGTTTCCCTTCACGGAGGACTGCAGGCCTGGCTGGTCTTTCCCCTGAATGGGGTGGCTTTTCAGAGTTGTTCCGTCCGTTACTCGAGTCTCCAGAAGCGATGCCCTCAGAAGTCAGTTTATAACGCTAATGTATCCGCTATCAACTAATCTCAAGGGGTGATATCTTATTCTGGCCACGAATAAGTTTCACCGGCTTTGATCAGTCGTGAGATTAAACTTAGATTGGGCGATAAAACATGAACACAATAAAAGAAAAAAAAGATTATTTGGAGTTACTCGACGTTACTTGTAGTTTTCTTTCACACTGCTAGCTGGCGCAAGACGTCTCTTGGAAGCTGAGTGAGGTCCTTTAGAGTCTTTGTTTCGTCGACTTAAGGAAGAAGAAGAGCGTCGCTTGAAGAAAGTGAGCGCGACGTGAGAGTCTTCGAAAACGGCCGAGAGAGAGTTGAGAGCGTAAGAGTCGTTAGAAACTAGAGAAAGTTCGGAAGTTTTAGAGAGACTAAGGAGGTAGCTCAAGAGAGCAAAGTTGGAAATGTAAGAGATCGGAAGTCAAGAGGTGAAGTCAGAGAGAGTAAGGCAAGAGAGAGCTCGAAAATCAGAGCGCACTCTCTTTTCAAAGGTGGCGCGGTCACGCCCAATTGGGAGGTGTCCTTCCTTTGATTGGATCCTGGGTCTGAGGCTCACGTGACTTGTTTCACGTTTTGGAGAGAGAAAGAGAGAGAGAGAGAGAGAGAGAGAGAGAGGAAAGATTCATGTATACACAAAATCACTTATACATGTTTGTGACATAGCACAATGAGTGTCCTGGATTATTAATATCAAACATCTACGTATTTATATCTTGGGTATTTTATGATTACATCCCACTACAATATTATGCTAGAAGATACTAATTCGTTTTCTTAATCAGAGACAGAAACTTTCTTTCATGATTGAAACAGTATTACTGTACTGTTATAATACACATCACTTCATTGGTTGGTAGACGTTCATCTGAGGACAATAAACGGGGTTGACATTAATACAGATTTGCATAAAACATGTTCATAAGCACTCGTTGCGCTCGGTATGCATTTAGGAGTCAGTAGTGCGAAACACGATTTCGCAAACGTCCACTTGGGGTCGCTGTTGGTCCATGCTGTTCGTCCTGTGCGGATGGGTTACAAGGAGGTCAACCCGAGTTTAGTCAGTGTTGCCATCTGCTGATTTTCACAAGAAATAACGTTTCGCCATTTAGGTGCCACAGCCATAAAGAGTCCTTTTAATTCCAGTTTTCACCACTTTGTTTGTTCTTCTCTTTGCCTGACAGCATCATAAACTGGACTTGTTATCTGGGCCATAACCAGGCGTCCTTTGATGCAGGCTTTAACTGGGTGTTTGTGTTTGTGTGTGTGTGTGTGTGTGTGGGGGGGGAACAGGGTCTGTGCGCACACACACAATCCTGTGGAATGTGGGGTTCTGTTTCAAACACAATCCTTATTAGAGTGGAGAGTTCCCCACTCAGAATCTTTCATTTCTTCATTTCTTCATTTGATTTGATCCATACTCCACTACAAAAACAACCTTTAAGAAATCAGATGCTTTACAGTTATCATTTATATATAACAGAAATAATTTAGGTCCTATCATTGAACCTTGTGGGATCCCACAAGTGACCTTCAGAAGTTTTGATTTTATGTTATTTATTTGTACATATTGATATCTGTCACAAAGATAACTCTTGAGCCATGAATATGCTACTCCTCTAATACCATATCTCTCAAATTTTTTCATTAATAGATCATGATCAGTTGTATCAAAAGCTTTTTTTTAAGTCTATAAACACCCCCACAGTATATTCCTTATTGTCTATTGCAGTAGATATCTCTTCTACCAGTTGCATCACAGCCATCGAAGTGGACCTATTTTCTCTGAATCCATACTGTTGGTCACTCAATAATGTGAATAATATGAACTGGTGTCTCTCTCCACTTTTAAAGATAGGAATGACTTTTGCTATTTTAATTTCATTTGGAAATATACCAGTTTTAAAGGACAGATTGCAGATTTGTGTAAATGGTTTAACTATGCAATAATATTTTTTACCAATGTCATATCAGTATCATTCCAATCATTCCAAAGTAGATACGTTTCTACACTATAAAATGAAGACAGCAGGAATGAAAAAGAAAGATAAAAAGAGGCAGTGATGAGTCAGTTGCAGCGGAACAAGCTTCAGCCAGAACCTGCTTCTGCGTCTGAAAGAAAACAAATTGTAAAAGGCAAGTGATTAGACATTTCTTAGACTTCTTTCCCACAGAACACAGACAATGTGCCATTATGTGTTGGAATACATTATCGCAGAAGATGTACAATGTCAATTATGAAATTTCTAATGTGTTCGACTGTGTATTGCACTGGAGACTAATCTATGCACAACCAATAGCAGAGCATTGTGTGTTTCAGTTTCATGTTTTCAGTTTCTGATCCAAACTTTATTACACAAGGAGCTCCGCCTACTTTCCCTTTTAGAGGCAAGTGTGGTCCACAACTCAAATGCTGTGAAAGGCCTTTTGCATCAGGGTATTTGCATCTAATATCCTTTACAATTTTTTAAAATAGTGAATGTAAATACAGCAAAAGTCCTTTTTGGTATCGTATATTGTGTTGCCATTGTCACATTTATATTTATGTATTATTTTTATTCCATTGTTTACCAGTATATTTTGTATGGTTTCTTTATTATTATTCATTCATTCATTGTCTTTAACCGCTTGTCTAGTTCAGGGTAACGGTGGGTCCGGAGCCTATCCTGAATCACTGGCCGCATGGCAGTAACACACCCTGGAGGGGGCGCCAGTCCTTCACATTTTCTTTATTATTATTATTATTATTTTTTATAAATAATTTTTTTATATTATTATTAATAGTATTTATACATTCATTATCTGTAACCCTTATCCAGTTCAGGGTCGCGGTGGGTCCAGAGCCTACCTGGAATCATTGGGCGCAAGGCGGGAATACACCCTGGAGGGGGCACCAGTCCTTCACAGGGCAACACACACACACACACACTCACACCTACGGACACTTTTGAGTCTCCAATAGCACCCACCCGGACACAAGGAGAACACACCACACTCCTCAAAGACAGTCACCCGAGCGGGACTTGAACCCACAACCTGGAGCTGTATGACTGCGACACTACCTGCTGCGCCACCATGCTGCCTTATTAATAGTATTTCATACCGAAATCACGAAAAAATATTTTGGTAAGAACATACATTAATAAAAACCCTAAAACTGCTTACCTTCTGTATTCTTGTAAGGCAACAAGACATAAAATAATACAGTAATAAAACTGCTGTTACTATATTGTAATAAGTTATATAAACTGTATAGCATTTAAATAACAATAAGTTACTATTAATGACATTGCATAATACAGCTATAACTGTACAGCAGTAACAAACATATAACACAATATGCTATATATATCCTATAGAAATTTGAGGCAAAATGAAGAGAAAGATTAGATTTATGAATAATTAACCAAAACTCACATTAGCAATTGTGTCTTTGTGACGAATCATCACCCAGACCACCACCGGAACAACCATCAGAATCACGATCAGGATCACAATTACAGTGATTATTAGGATTTTGTAAGTCTCCCAAAATGTCTCAACAGCTACCAAGCCATGCAGGAAAAAAAAGGATAAATGTCATAAAGATAATAAGCAACAAAACCTAATCTTAAAAAGTTTTAAAAACAAAGTGAAAAATGTGTGAAATTTGAAACTGAGAAAATGTTAAGAATGGAATTTAATTCAAGTGGGGTAATAAAATGACATGTAATAAAATATATATTTTTAATTATTGTGAGATTTTTTTACTGTGAAAAATTAACTCTGACTTACACGCCTTCTGCTCCAAATCGGAATCCTTGGTAACTACAGAAAAACAATAATGAATCCCTAAGTTTAATAAAGACAACTGATTTTATGCAAAGGGGACAGACATAGGTGCAAGGCCTGCTGAAAACTCTTTAATAATTGAATTGAAACATGGGGGAAATGTGGATGGGCCACCCAAGAGGTTTCACTCAAATTGCATCAACCAAAATTAGGAAATGTTCTCAGGGAACAGATGAATGATACTCACCTGTGAAACAGATCTTAAGGTTCATCTGAAAAAGACACAAACGCAACATGTTAAACTTTTCAACCTGTTATCTGACTTGGAAGGAAAGCAGAGATTTTTTCCATTGTTTTCATTGTTCACAATCTCAGCCAGAGTGCTCAGAACACAGCACTATTTACACACAGGTGTGTCATATATCATGAACAGCCTCTGCTGAAAATGGTGTACAAACAAACAATGACCCTTTCCAGATTCTTATTCTAGTGCTGGAACAAAGCAACTTTTTTGGTTCAGAAAAGAAAGAACCAGCCTAAGCCCACAACATGTTACCTGATATTATATTTTTTCTTGGTTATGAAGATTTATGGATACACCTTAATAAAATGGGAATGGTTGGTGATATTAACTTCCTGTTTGTTGCACATTAGAATTTGGATCCAACTTTTGTTTTTTCAATGGGAAGAGGGTCATGTGACACACATTGGGAGTTGTGAAACTCCCAATAAGTTTGATGTGTCACATGACCCTCTTCCCATTGAAATAAACAAAAGTTGGATCCAAAATGGCCGACTTCAAAATGGCTGCCATGGTCACCACCCATCTTGAAAAGTTTCCCCCCTCCCATATACTAATGTGCCACAAACAGGAAGTTAATATCACCAACCGTTCCCATTTTATTAAGGTTTATCCATAAAATTGACCCCCCCTGTAAATATATATGTGGTTAGTAGGTGGATTGTCGATTCAGTGTCTGTAGGTGTGTGAGTGAATGTGTGTGTGTTGCCCTGTGAAGAACTGGCGCCCCCTCCAGGGTGTATTCCCGCCTTGTGCCCATTGATTGCAGGTAGACTCTGGACCCACCGTGACCCTGAACTGGATAAGCGCTTACAGATAATGAATGAATTTATTGTAACTATTTACATTTTATTTACAAACTATTCACAACACGGCATAAGGGATTAACTCTGATGCTATTATGGCAGATACAAAACTGAAGTGGTATAATTTAAACCAAACACAAAAACATTTTGTATTTTCTTTTTACCGTTTTGTCGTCACAGATGATCTTCCAGTAAACCTTCGGCAGAGGGAAACAATTTGTTTTCCCTGATACATTAGCACTGCCAATAAATTGGTCCTTCTAAAAGTCATGTGCAGAAACAAAGAGAAATATATAATGATGTTAGAGCACTAATAAAGCAATCTTTTTTCCAATTTGCATCCAACTGCTACATTTATAACCTGGATATTTTAAAATTAAAATTTAAAACTTGTGCTAAAATGATGAAATATTACTCACGTCATTGTACAGTCTGTGGTCACATTCTTTACGTTCTTCTAACATACTGTTGTTCAGCACCTGTGTGGTCATCTCGTTTTTACAGCCCACCAGGATGCAATCTAAAAAACAAACAGGTTGGCATAAGTAATCAACTTTATATTTGTTTACAGTCCACAGAGTCCTTATTCTTTGCTTTAATGTATTACAAGTGTTGACCTGCTAATGGTTTCCACTGCATGGCTACTCAGCACATTTGCTTTACCATTTAGGCAAATCTAGTATCTGGTACGTGGAACCGGATACCTTTTTAGTCCCTGCTCACTAGTAGTTCCCAGCGAGTCAAATAAAGAGTACAACATGCCTCAAGACTCGTATTGACCACAGAAAACATGCTGCATTTTTCTGCATGCCATAAAGGAATATATAACACACTCTAAAAATCCTTTTCATCCACTTTATTTATTTATTTAATCCACTTTATTTGAGGCTCTGTGCTCTTTCTTTAGGTCGACACAAATAAGGACACCATCATGTTTCATGCTAAAGAACCTACTATTATTTGGTTCCAGCTGAGAACTAACTTCATGAACCAATTTATGTTGCTGGAACCAAACTGAATGGTTCCAAATTAGGTTTGCAAACGAACTAAACCAGTTCCTCACTGGTGGGAAAGACCTAAAAGAGACATATTTACACAATGGAAGACATCCAGCACAAATTAGGAGTTTGAAAATCTCCAAGCTTTAGTAGCGATCACTTTCATTTTTAATTAATGTTTTTAGGTCTGGAAAACTCTTGTGCGAGCCATATGAAATCTGGGGTGTAAGACCTGTGATAAGCACAATAAACGGGGACATGTAAACCTTGCAACACGCTGATTGGCCAGAGAGACTTGTCATTCACAAATAAATGCAGACACCCAGCACAAACTCCCATATATAGTTCCTGATAGTTTACAGATACACTGTAAAACATTTCACCAGCTTTAACTCAAAAACATAAGTTCAAGAGCTGCCTGATGTACTTAATAGTAAAGCTACTATTTATTTCAACTCCTGACTTTAAGTTAAGTGTGGTTTTGAATTCCTTTCTACAAGTTGATTTGACTTTAAATGTCTTGTTGTTTCAGCTTAACTACATAAGTTGAAAGTACACATGACTCATTAATATGAGTTTATGTCACTTGTCTCAGTTATTCCCTCCAACATAGGTATTTAAGTTATATTTATATTTAAAATATATATTGCTATTTAAAATGTAATTATTGCGACGACTGTTGTCAGGAAGAATTATCCCGTGTCATAGCTACCTTTAATGCACTTTATTAAAACTCTCTGAAAAGAACATCAGAGTAAAAAGATTCAGCTGGAACCTCGCCAAAGTTGCTGTGTTTCACCCAGGAGGGCGAGGCCTTGGACAAAACACAGTTCTCGCTACAAAAAAAAAGACCTAGCAGGCCCATACACCAATAAACAACCCAGAAACATCCCAAATATTACCTCCACCTTCACAGCACACAACAATGAAACTAAATCCCCAAAATTAAACCCAGAATAGTGAACAAGGTGGGCCTGCAGTGCATGCTGGGAGCTCTCCCTGAGCATACCAAAGTCCCGCCCATAGCCGTAACTCAGTTTCAAGTTCATTTCATTTTTTCAATGTAATAGGGTTAAGATTAACATTCAAGTGTTTGTATTAACAAGTGTAATATGGAAATAGCTGCTTACACTCATCAACAGTTTGGTTGCCATTAGTTCCAGATGTATAAAAAAAACAGAAGAGGGGAATTAAAATATGTCAGAACGTATGTATGTCTGGGCAACCCTAAACCACTAAGGTCTGTGGCTACCCTATAACAGGGCAAGTTATATTCATTCGTGTATATTCCAGTCATTCCAGGACACCTTAGCACACTTTAGGATGTAACATAGACACTCTAGCTGCTACATGGTTTAACTGTATCTCTGGGGACTTGATGGAAAACACTATGTCTTACATCTTACTATTACATCTGCCTCTACTACAGATAATAGACAGATCTATTATTACATATTTCACCGAATAGCCATTGTCTATTATAAATACCTTTTGAGCATTCTTTTTCATATTCCCTTAGTGGGCAACCACAAAATGGCCCACTGAGGTGTAGCAGACCACAGCTGTGAGTGTATGCGAGGGCCGCAAGGCTGTAGGGTGTATCTTTACTCATTGTGGTGATTAAAGCCATCACAATGTCCCTCTTTGTGCCTTTGCTGTGGCCTTCAGGGAGGGTGGAGGGGGGAGAGAACCACAGTGTAATACTATGTCATGTGTTCCACCATTCGTTTTTATGGAAAGTAAAATACGCGGGACAGAATACGACTGCGGACCGTTAAAAACAGACATACACCTGGAAAACCTTGTTCAAGCTTAAAATTAGGCTCTGGACCCACTGCGACCCTGAACTGGATAAGGGTTACAGATAATGAATGAATGAATGGATAAACTCACCGTTTAAAGCTGAACCGGAACCGCACCCGAAACCAACAAAGAAAATGAAATTAAGACTCCGCATGGTGACCCGTCTCCTTCTGCAGCCGGACTGATCTGCACCTGTATCGGTGTGTGCGCCTGGCACATAACCCTCCCTCCACACATCGTGTGAGAATGTGTCGATTGGCGTATTAATATATTAATCCGCCATTTAGTGTCATGTTTTTTTTATTGCAGTTTCATTATTTTCATATATTTCAACAGTTTCAACAGTTTCATATTGCAGTCCCCCCCCCCACATTTGTTTAGCCCTCAGAAAGAGGGCATTTGTGGATATTTATGTAATTCATATTCAGTGCCAAAGCATATCCTATGCCAGGGGCTTATATAATTCCTAAATTATTTACAACAGTGTATTTAAAATATGAAAAAGACAAATTTACAAATAAAAAACTAAAATATTTATTAACTACTGAGCAGTGAATCAAATCAGTAGTGAATCAAATCAGCAGTGTATTAAATTTTACATTGTACATATTACAAATAATGTACATGGTGTTTAGAAATAAACATGAAGAAAGTATGCCTTTTGATTTTCCTATGAACTTTGAACACATTAATAGAAAAATATGATAATATTTTCTTTGCCACTTACAGGAAGACTGACACGTACACACATAGAGCATCTAAAGATTAGGCCCAGAGTTTTTTGCATGTTTAAACATGTATATATCATCAGTAATAATGTATTTCATGATGTAATGCTTCGTTATTTAAGATTGAATGGGATGGTTGTGCAAGAAAACATTGGAATTTTATTTAGGGTCTTTTGTGACTTACAACCCTTCGTGTGTACCACTGCATCAATATGCATTTGTTTTGTAATAGCTTTCTGTTTGGTAGCTTTTAGTGGCAGACATGGTTTATGGTGATAAATGTGCATTTCACATTCACTCCACGTCAAGGGTTTTGTCTACACAGCATGTTTAAATACAGAAATAAATTGCCTGAGCAATGCTTAATTGAACTTAATGATCTGCACAGTCTGTACAGTCTGCACAGAAAAGCATTAAACGAAACTGGACGCATTGTAGAAGCTGCAGATGATTTTAGAAGCTGGTTGAACACTTTACAATCCGGGTGCACAAATAAGCATATATTAATATGTCATGAATGATCTCCTCATAGTATATTAATACATACATTAATGCTTAATATATCAGGAACTAACAAAGGATATACATTAATGACCACATTACTCATACATAAATCGCCATTAGCAAGGGTAAACATTAAGTATCAACATCTTGTTAAATCAATCTCTTAATTAACACTGTGACTTGCCTTATTAATTAACACCCTTTACATATTGGATCTATTTGGATACTGTGTGTTACATATCTTTGTGCATTGATGTAGGCAAAATTATAGGCAGAGACATAAGCAGTGATTAAGTGATTTTTATGAGTTTATTACGAGTTTTGTAATTACTTATATAATGTCACTTGACTTTAGGGTTGTTATTGGCCACATTAATTAATTAAATAATTAGCTTAACCCACTTACACAGAGTAACATGGCAGAAAAAATAACCATAAGGAAAATTAGTCACAGGTTTTTGTTTCTGTTTAACAAAAATATCTCAAAATTTGGCCCTCATGGTTCATATAGTATGTGTAATAAGTTGTGCCTTATTTATAATCTGGTAACCATTTTACACACCTACCTTCTTGGTACCATTCCGATGTATAGTTCATTCTGGTGTTGTGTTCCATGTCAATGACAAGAGTTCAGTTTCAGGTCTTTTTCACGTGGTTCTTGACTTTAGAAGTGCTACTGTTCATATAAAATAAAAAAATCAACTTTCAACTTCCAATGAAAATGCCCACATTCAAGATGTAATTATACATGACTTAATGCCTTAATACTTATTACTTAATACCACTACAGGTCATTAGTTACTGCATTTACATATGATTATGTGCCCCAACAAGTAAAGTCATGACATATACATATTTATAAGTTGTGATGGAAATTTGTTTATATAAATAATTCATAATCAATAGAGATATTTTAATCAGCAATGGCCACGCATTCTTGTGTAAACTGAAATTGTTTTATTCCTAAATCTCTGTGTGAGACTGCAGACTTGTGTGTGTGTGTGTGTGTGTGTGTGTTTCAAATAACATATCGACACCTCCCTTTGTCTCCAGACCAAGGAGATAGAGGGGGAGGCACAGGCCACGTCTGGAAAGGTGTTAGAAATACAGGAGATAGGAGAAAACAAATGGTGGGAAACTCTGAGTTTTGGGAACAGGATACAGCGAAAGATGACTGAAATGTAAAAGAGCAAACAGATGGTGTACTTCAAAGGGTTTTCCATGTATAAAAAGACGCTGATCAAAAATGGTCAGCAGAGAGGTGAAAAACAGTGTTGCGCGCACGTCCCTCTCTCACGTTAATTAATAAATGCTGTCTTACTTGATGCCGACTCAGAGACTCAGAGAGCTGTCTTATTTTCTGTCATGATTTTTCCACCACAAAGTCATCAGTTAATATATTGATATATCATTAGTTTACAGTATGCACTAATAACTGTTAACATTGTGTTTATCAACGTAAAGCATTTGCTAAAATACTATTTCCAAATATGTTTCTTAGAATACAAAACATGAGGTAATGAACTGAGAGACAATGTAACATTTTTTACTTTTTATTTAAATTTTTACGTCATCTGTCATTCAGAACACATACAAGTTATTCTTGTACTATACAGAAAATACCTGTAAACTTTCACAAATTATTTGGTAGAAAGACTCACCTTTAAACAAGAAACTATGGCTAATCCTTCTGTACATTCTCAAACATAAAAATGGTACCTTTATGCGTGTGAAAAAAAAATCCAACAATAAAACACAAATCACAGGTAACTTATTCAAAGCCTGCATTATAAACATGAAAATGATGTCTAATCCTTCTGTACATTCTCAAACATAAAACATGACTGCCTTTATGCATTTAAATAATGTAAAAAAGTCATACATTTCAAAAAGCAAAAACCAAAGGTTAATTGTTTAAGTTATTAGAAATACTAAAACCAATTATTCTATTTAAGAACAAGAGGTCACAATTTCAGAATCCTCCATCTTTACACAGGAAACTGATGCCTAATATCCTTAAGCAAGCGTCCAAGGGGACCATGTCTATGTTTATCACCTAGCCAGTATGTCCACTCAATGACTGAAAGGTGTTGTTTTAGCATTTGCTCTGACCTGTTGCCTCGTAGCCTCCAGATTCTTGTTTTGTAGGTCAACCATGCCCGCTCAAGATGCTGGGTATGGGCTCCAGTGTGGGGATCTACAAACCACTGGGAGTGATTAACGCTAAAATGTGTGTGGCCCAAATCCGTCAAAGCACCTCTGTACGCTCTCCATTCATCACTGATCAGTGTAGTACCTGGATGCACATGTTTAACGACAATCGGAACAAGATGATGCCGTGATCTTCTCTTCACAAGGCGCAAGACTGGATGGCGCTGTTCCCTCTTTACACCAAGCATACCAAACACCCACTTCTTTCTCCTCCAAGTGGGGGCAAACTTTCCTCGACCATACTGTTGGAATAAGATTTTATTAATGGATTAAGATCATGTAGGGCTGTTGGACTGAGGCCAGAGTGACGTTTTGTGTTCTTGTGTTTTTGTTTGTACTTTTTGGGACAAACTCTCTGTGCAGTCATAAACATTAGGCAGGACTTTTGGAAGTGAATAAAAAACAACTAATTCATCTTTATTTAGGGATGAACAAAGATACACTGCTCAGGATTTTTGTTATGACTGATTACATTTTTTTTTACAACCAAACTGGACGATTGAGTGGTGGGTTTATTTCTTTGCCTTTTATTCAACAACTCAGGCATGATTTTTACTGTTTACTCTCATGTCTGAAACTGTCTAAAATAAAAAAAAAGTGCTGCAAGTGCTATTATCCTTATCTCTGTACATTTGCTGTTGTTTCCTGAAAAATAACTTATTGAAACCTACATTTCACCTACAAGACCTGACTTACTGTTTTTCCCAGAACCTAGAATGCAGCTCCCATATTCAATCAGCGCAGCTTAACAGTATTTATAGAGCAATCTCATATGTTAGATACAATAACTATGGTATTAATGTAAGATTTAATTTCACCTAGCACATAGAACATGTCTGATATGTTAATATGTGTAAATACTAGTGTCTTGCTAGAGTTTGCATGAAATACATAAATAAATAAATCGTTTTTAAACCAGCAATAAGTTAGATTTACTAGGAGTAATACAGCTCACAATTTAATTCAATTCATGATACTGGCTCCAAAATTTGGTATTCTCACAGTATCTTGAACAAAATTTGAATGATGAAAAATAATGACAATTATGTTGTTACACAACATTGTGATGACTCTAGAGCTGGACGTGATTGGTGCTGATTTTTTTTGCATTTTGCATTGTGATATCACAATATCTCAATGCATAGTTACAGCCCTAGTTTACCATCACTGGGGACTGTTACAACTGATTGTTACGATCACCAGGCATGACCTATGAATTTAAGGTATTCAAATATTCAAGGTATTCAATTATGTTTTAGCAAAACTACCCCAAGTCCTATAAGAAGAAAAATAAATATACCAAGTTTAAGATGAATCTCATTCACTCTTCTTTCGTTTGTGGCAAAAGTTGCTTTCATCCAGAACAGCAAATTCTCTTTCACCTCCAATCATCTGCCCATGTTTTCTGTTATACCGTTTCATTGCACGGTGGCAGATATTCCTTAGAACCGAAGCCATCTTGGAGAGTGTCCTAGAGCTTTTTGCAATTCCGTCTTGCATCATGTCCACCTGCCTAAGGTGCAAGCCTTGAGAGAACCTGCAAAGTCAATTCATCGGGTATTTTTAATGTTCATGTGTGATTTTTCAAAGAAAACTTTTATGTTAGAGAAACCCAAAATTCAATGTCAAAAAATGACACTAAGAAACCTCCAGAAAAACTCATCTCTAACCACTGAACAGACATATTCCATTGCCAACGTAGTCACATTTTGGTGAGGTTGAATTTATGGATGGCGTTACATTGCTACAATATACACATATCTATATTCTTTGTTCATCCATTTTATCATCTCCACTTTGATCAGTGTATATTCATTTTTAAACAAAGACTGTTCTCCTACACTATAGAAACAATAGTTTGAGTTTAATATAAACTATACAGAAACTAATCAGAAAATAGTATGTGAAAGTGTGAAAGATTAACCATCAGGTTTTGGTGTACTGTATGTCAACATCTATTACAATCAAATCACTGAATTACACATTCCATTATTTTAGACTTACCTGTAAACATATATCATCCATGACAACAAGCTGATTTGGGATTTTTCAAAAAAAGATCCCACTCTCAGTGTCCGGCTGTATTTTTTGCCTCTATGGCTTTTATGCCGGCATTCCCTTTAAAGGTATAGTAAAAAATAAAAAGATGTAATTACAAATAATTATACATTTTTATATTAATTTATTTAATCCAAAATGAGCTTTTGCATTTCAGTTCCAGAGTTTCACTAGATAATGTATATGTTCCTTGTAATATCAGAGTATTTACAGAACTTTTAAATGATCCAAAATCTACTGCAAACCATACCTGTCAACATTTTGATTTAAAAATAAGGGATACTTTCTGGCACAAGGTACTTAAATTCAGTTTCTATAATATATTATTGGAATGAGGATATGTACACATGACTTACATGTCTCTTATGCTGGGCAAATTCATGATGGGAATACAAAAAAAATTATATTTTTATGTGTTGCTTAAGCTTAAGATTATTTTCTACATAAGGTTTATTTAAATAAACCTTATGTAGAAAATAATCTTTAAATTAGCTGTCAACACACCTGTTGCAGGTTCAGACATTGTTAGATGTTTTGTTCAAATGGCAAATTGCTTATTGTTGTGGATAATAATATATTTAATTTTCTATCATACCTACTCACTATTATGGTCTACATTATATGATTATAAGAATACTGCATATATAACATTAAAAAAAGATAGCATTCGGTGCTTTTAACTGCTCTAAAGACACTAGAATTTTCATGTAAAACAGACCCAAAGCATGTGTTTTTGCTTGTTGGGTTTGCTGCATATGAAACGTGTCAGTACTTGATTTTCTTCTTTTACTGTTGGGTGCAGTTTGATGTTAGTTACATATTGCCAATTTTAATTTATCTACTAGCTATGTATTAGGTACACCAAGGTAAAGGCATATTCATAAAATTCCTAATTAACTTATTAAAGAACGGTAGCTTACCACAACATTTTCTGAATGTCCATCTAGTACATAGAAGAAAAAAGCAATAAAGTAATATTTAAAACAAAAAGAAAACTCCCCACACAAGGCCATCTGAGGTATCATTTCGTTTTTTCATCTTCATATCTTGACTACATCTTGGGCACTTGACTGTATTTGCTAGCAGCTTTCTTTTCTGCAGCCATTTGATGAGCTTAGTGTTTCTTCTACCAGGGACACGAATTAGAAGGTGTAATAATTCTCTGGTTAAGTTCATTACATTCACGTTCTATACTAAAGCAGGAGTGAAATTTGTGCCATACGTAGTCGTAGAGTACACAACACTTTGAAAGTGTTTTCCCTTTTTCCTAACATAGCTAGCTTAGCTAGTCTGAAATTGTAAACTCTCCAGCTAGTTCTAGTTAATTCTGACATAGCTAGCTAGCTTTGGACATGATGGAATGTTCAACACACCACTGTATACTACTACTAATGTTTGTTTACTTTTCCATTTGGTGTGTTGTAGCTTTAGAAATGTTTTAATATTTGCATACACACTTTTAATAGTTTTTCATAAACTTTTCAATTATAATTATGAATTTATAATTATAATATTTGCTTCTAGCCAAGGGTATTTAGCATGTAGTTACAGCTTGTAGCATCCCAACTTATTTTAACCTAATTTCTTTTTGTCTTTTTTACCTACTGCAGAGGTACCTGCCCCCAAACATGTTCGGAAAGAAGTTTTAGAACCGGGTAGGTTAACTTAAATTTGCTTATTGTTAGCATAGCATTTGTCTTGGACTGCAAATCTTTATAGCTAGATTTGTGGAGTGAAATTCCTGCGGACTAGTTTGGCAGGTTTGGGTGCTGAATGAATTTTAATAATGTTGCTGGTTTTTTAATTTTTAAATAATACAATAGTATACTGAGTAATAAATAAATTTTAAAAATATTTATTTATACCGCGACCCTGAAATGGAAAAGCGTAAAAGATGATGATGATGATGATGATGAAGATGAATATTTATTTATTGGAAGCTTTTCTGAATCATTCTGTAAGTGACACTTGGCTATACACTTTCTTTTTGTTTAGGAATACAGACAAGACTAGAGACAGTTAAAATATGCATTCATAAAATATACAAAAAAAAAGACATATGCTAAGATTGAGAGCTGGTAAGTTCTTGTTATCTCACCTGCTCTCATTTAGCATTGATCATTAGTTGTTAACAGCTGATTTTGTCAGGCTAGTCTAATAATGACAGATTATAGTACCATTATAGAGTATTGAAAAAGATCAGATAAAAAGAGCCTGTTAACAGTATCCAGTGGTGTTGTCAGTTTCTTCACCTAGTTGATTTGTACACAGATTACAAAGTTAACTACTGCAGCCAAATTAGTTAACACTGCAGCATTAGTAAGACAACTTTTCAAGACGTGGTTCCAATAAGAGTAAAAATGCTGAATTGTTTGAGACTCACAGTCTGTGTAAGAATTAGCAGCCGTTCTTCTAAAACTATCAAAAATCCTTAGGTTAGTCATAACGTGGTCACCCACAAGTAGGTGAAGTGTTCAAATAATCACACTATCATTAATAATAATAAAAACAAAATTAGTGTTTTTTGTGTGTGTGTTTGTTTTACATATTTGTACATTTTAAATTGTTTCAGATCTACCCATCACCTCAGGGAGGAAAGCGGTGAAGCAGACTGCAGAACATGCTGATAAACGTACTGGCATTTTCTGTATCTCAGAGCAGTGTGATTTTTTTTAGTCAGTATAGACAACTGTGGCCAGTTTAACATAATATCACTTTATTAACTCCATGACATGTTTTTGTCCATTGTGACACACATTATATATATATATATATATATATATATATATATATATATATATAATTTAGTGTTTCTCACACTGTAGCAAAAACAAAGATTTTAACATATGACTTCTTGTTAAAAATTTTCTCAGTACTCACCTGTTAAGTAAACATTAGATGAATCAGAGGTGTAACCACATCTAGGCATTCTTTCAAACTAAGAGGTAGCAAACTCAGCTAAGACAAATTTACTAGTTACGTGTAGTAGTTAGCTTATTTTACGCAAGAGTTTTTGTTGCTACTCACTCTCTCTGCATTGTTATAGCGCTCATAATTGCACATTTTATATGGTCAAAATATACTTTTGCATTGACCACATAACATTGTGTGCCACCAAATTATAACATATGGGTGGGAACCCTGTAATTCATTCTCTTGTTAAATATTAAGATATAATGCACAAATGTACAAAGGAAGTTATTTATATAAACAGTTACTTGCTGAAATTAATTAGATGAATTTTGGAAATATTGCTAGTATAACTGTAAAGGATGCAAAAGGTTACTGTTTAAATGTTTTCTCTTCATGTTTATGCCATGTGCTAGTTAAGGACCAACAGTCAATAACCACTGAACCTGTAGAACAGATGAAAGAAAGTCAAACTTGTATGTACATTTTCTCAGTTGATCACCTAGTTCAAGTTCAAGTTTAAGTTCAAGAAGTTTATTGTCATTTCAGCAGTATACAGTGTTTACAGTACACAGTGAAACGAAATAGCGTTCCTCCAGGACCAAGGTGCTACATAAGACAATACACAACATTAAAGTGCAACTAGTGCAAAGCTAGTGCAAACATAAAACAGTGCACACACATTAAAGTGCAAAGGACATAGAACACAAAACAATACACAACATTAAAGTGCAACTAGTACAAATCTAGTGCAACATAAAACATACACATTAAAGTGCAAAAGATATGGCTAAGGAAAATACAAAACAATGTCCCTACAGTACAATACAATACAATGTAATACAAGACAAGGCAAAAACCATAAGTACGGAGGAGGTGAGGGAGAGAGACACTGCAATTTAAAGTGTATTTGTGCTGCAAACGGTAACTGGATGTAAACATGATGTAAACCGGATATGTGTAAACAGTACACTCATTTACAGTCCAACAGACCAGTGTTTGCGTGAAGAAGTGTGTGTGTGTGCTTCTTCAGTTCAGTCTCAGTCTCTAGGTGTTTAGGAGTCTGATAGCATGTGGGAAGAAGCTGTTACGGAGTCTGGATGTGAGGGCTCGAATGCTTCGATACCTTTTTCCAGACGGCAGTAGGTTGAAGAGTGTGTGTGAAGGGTGTGTGTGATCTCCCACAATGCTGAGTGCTTTGCGGGTGCAGCGAGTGGTGTAGATGTCTGTAATGGAGGGAAGAGACACACCGATAATCTTCTCAGCTGTCCTCATGATCCGCTGGAGGGACTTGCAATCGGCCCCAGTGCAGTTTCCAAACCAGACAGTGATGCAGCTGGTCATGATGCTCTCAATGACTCCTCTGTAGAAAGTGGTGAGAATTGGAGGGGGGAGATGAGCCTTCTTCAGCCTTCGCAGGAAGTAGAGGCATTGCTGGGCTTTCTTTCTGATGTTACTGGTGTTAGTGGACCAGGTGAGATCATCCGCTAGGTGAACACCAAGGAATTTGGTATTCCTGACAATCTCCACAGCAGAGTTGTCGATGTTCAGCGGCGAGTGCTCACCCCTTGTTTTTCTGAAGTCTACAACCATCTCTTTGGTTTTGTCCACGTTCAGAGACAGTTTGTTGACTTCACACCAGTCAGTTAGCCGCTGCACCTCCTCTCTGTATGCTGACTCATCGTTCTTACTGATGTGACCCACCACAGTCATGTCATCAGCGAACTTGATGATATGATTTAAGCTGTGCATCGCTGCACAATCATGGGTCAGCAATGTGAACAGCAGTGGACTGAGCACGCAGCCCTGGGGGGCTCCAGTGTTCAGTGTGATGGTGCTGGAGGTGTTCCTACCGATCCGGACTGACTGAGGTCTCCCAGTCAGGAAGTCCAGGATCCAGTTGCAGAGAGAAGTGTTGAGGTCCAGTATATTCAGCTTCCCGATCAGATGCTGAGGAATGATGGTGTTGAATGCTGAACTGAAGTCTATGAACAGCATTCGGGCATATGTGTCTTTCTTGTCCAGGTGGGTGAGTGCCAGGTGCAGCGTGGTGGATATGGCATCGTCCGTTGAACAGTTAGGACGATACGCGAACTGTAGAGGGTCCAGTGTGGGGGGAAGTAGGGTTTTGATGTGCCTCATGACGAGCCTCTCAAAGCACTTTGTGATGACCAGTGTGAGTGCAACGGGACGATAGTCATTGAGGCAGGACACAGAATAATTCTTAGGCACCGGGATGATGGTGGTGTTCTTGAAGCATGTTGGAACAACGGCTCTGCTAAGAGAGATATTGAAGATATCAGTGAAGACATCAGCAAGCTGGTCTGCACATTCTCTGAGCACTCTGCCAGGAATGTTGTCTGGTCCAGCAGCTTTCCGCGGGTCGACTCTGCATAGAGTTTTCCTCACGTCGGCTACAGTAAAAGACAGCACCTGAAATGGTAGAAATGGTTCAGCACGTCTGGTAGGGAAGCATCTCCGTCACAAGCAGGTGGTGTAGTCTTGTACCTGGTGATGCTCTGGATGCCCTGCCACATGCGCCGAGTGTCTCTACCGTCTACCTAGAAGACGGTGATATGAAATTAATAGGAGAACAAGTGAATTTGTATTGTGAGAAGATATTAACTTAATCTGCATTTTGATTTGCAAGGTAGCTTTTTGTAGGAATTACTATATGTGTTTATTTTGCATGTTTATTCATGCTGGAAATAACAAATAGCAGATAATTTGACTAGTGACCTAATTTCACTCTTAAAATCAATGGTTTGCTTGATTAAAGGGTTCTTTGCAATATGAAAGTGTTCTTCACATTGATGGACAATTTGCTATAGAGGGTTTGTTATAGAACTTTTTGAGAAGGGTTCTATATGGCACTAAAAATGGTTCTTATTACTAAAAACTTGACATCGTAACAATAGCAACACACTGTTTGGTGCTACATAGAACATTTTTCAAAAAGGTTCTGTATCAAACCCTCTGCAATACATTCTCCATAAATTTGAAGAGCCCTTTAATCATACAAAGGGTTCTTTGAGTGTTCATGGTTCTATATAGAACCATTTTCTTTTCTATAGGACCCTTGAATGGCCATCATTTTTAATAGTATACTTGACATGATTTTTTTCGTTATGGTATGTTAGCAAAAAGCCTAAAACTGAAATTCCTGACTTTTTCTGATTTGATTTTCAAGCTGCTCCTACTGTCCAGTCTGCATTTCAAAACGCAAAACAGACACTAGAGATGCAGAAGGTGAAGATCATTAGTCTGGAAGAAAAGGTTGCATCCTTAGTAGAAGAAAGAAATTATCTTCGTGAGAGGCTTGAGGACAGTAAGTATGCAAACTATGTAAATTATTGCGTTCCAAGTCAGCACCCTCAAAATGTGCATTCTCCCTGTTTATAATATTCGAGTATCTATTTGTAGCATGGCCTGTGCTACCTTGGGAGGAGGAAGGACTCTGGAGTTAGTGTTGTGGGTTTCAACAGTCATTTAACTTTATTATCACACACAAAGCAAAGAAACCAAACCAAAAAAAAAACCTGCCATTTTTTAATGGCTTCTACCTAGACTTTTCTGTCTTTTCTTTAAACAAAATCGTTTTAGCTTGTCAGTATGTGCTTCTGTTGCTCTTACCTCTCTGCTTCTTTTAAAAGGCAATTATGCTACCCAAGCCAAACCAGCATCAGCTGGCTCTCATTTAGGACATTGTGAGCACCTTAGCCGAGAGGGAAAGACCGTCCCTTGCTTTGCCTCCCTGTTGCTATCCCCAGTCTTCTGCTTGGCCTATAGGATAAAATGTCATACATTGTACGGTGGCCTTGCCGTGAAACTGGAAGCAAGACTCGGGAAGCAGTTCTTGGGGCTTGGGTGCCACTCATGTCTCTCCACATCTTCCCACCCTCTCTCATGGCTCTTATCCTCTTCTTGTCATCACTTGTGAAATTAGGCATGCCAATTCAGTGATGCCACATTTGAAGGTTTAGCTTGAGTTTATTACATAAGTAAACATGTTTGTTCAAGTTGTCACAAACACATTGCCGAGTATGTGTAGTCAAAACTTGTTTGAGAATGCAAAGATAATGAATGCATCAGGCTCTAACCCAGCTTTATTGGTAACTAGTGTAACTACCTTAGCTTACATTAGCTAGGTCCAGAAACAGTGAAAATATATTTCTCTGACAAAATAACATTTTGGCACATTGTTCATTATGGAGAAAATTCTTTGTGTACAAGACGAAGATGAGTCCATGTCCAGAATTATACAGGTTAGCTGTTTCAGTCTTTACCTAAAGTGGGAGTCTCCGCCACACATCCAATATGTGAAATATCATTTCATGTATTTTTTTTGAATGGTTAAACATATTTTCATGTTTTTGCCATTTTTCTTTGCTTGCATTGAACTGGAAATTTGTTCATTAATCTTTGCAGATATTCAAATATCAAAATTAGTCAGAATGCACTGCCTTAATCATGAAAGCTTATCAATTATTAAATTGATAAATCATTGGATGAGCAAAAAATAAAACATTACAATAATTCATAAAAAATGATGCAGAGAGAGAACCTGTTACCGGGTGTTACAGTTATTTTAATGGCATGTTTGCATTAAGAATTAAAATTGAAATGACCATTCCACTGCAAATTTCTGAGATTGTGTTTCTAAAGTTGCATTTAGTTTGTATTAGTTTCATGAACTAAAGAATGATGCATCATAAGGACCCTTAATAATAGTAATAAGTGTAGATGGCTGGTTGGACAAAAACCCAATATAATTTAAATGCTTTCTGTCGTAGCTCTGAAATTGAAGCTAGGTGATTTGCATCAGCTCCAGTCATCTGCAGCACCTCAGCCATCAACTCTTCAGTTGTCTGCACCTCAGCATACCCCAACTTCTACAGACTCATCAGAGTCTTCTGATTCAGAAGTTCCGGATAAAAGGATTTGTTGTAATCACTTGGATTTTGTGATTAGCCCAGCAGGTAGAATTCAGTAATAAAATCAATGAGGTAATAAAATACACTGTATTGCCAAAAGTATTCACTAACTTATCCAAATAATTGAATTCAGGTATTCCAATCACTCTCGGTGAATCACGCTTCTCCGTCTGGCAATCCGATGGACGAGTCTGGGTTTGGCGGTTGCCAGGAGAACGGGATTTGTCTGACTGCATTGTGCCAAGTGTAAAGTTTGGTGGAGGGGGATTATGGTGTGTGGTTGTTTTTCAGGAGTTAGTCTCTGCCCCTTATTTCCAGTCAAAGGAACACTTAATGTTTCAGCACGCCAAGAGATTTTGGACAATTTTTTGCTCCCAAATTTGTGGGAACAGTTTGGGGATGGCCCCTTACTGTTCCAGCATTACACTGCATACCAGTGCAGTAACAAGCTAATACTTTTTGCAATAAAGTGTATCATAACTTCCACATGATTTCAACTACACACCTCTGGCTATACAACTTAAAATGCAAATGAGACACAGAACATAGAGTATTTTCTGGGATAGCATGCATACCTAGCATGGACTCTTTGTTTCAGTTTAAAAATGGGTAGAAGTCACTGTCATGTATTTTACAATTGTTTAAATCATAACTGTACATTGTGTGTGTGTGTTGGGTATGTTTACATATTGTAGTGGAGTATGGATCGAATAAAGAAATGGAAAGTTCTGAATGAAAGACTCTCCACTCTGAATAAGGATTTCTTGGGACAGAACCCTACATTCCACAGACTGCGTGTGTGCAAAGACTCTGCACTCACCCACACACACACACACACCCTCACGCACACACATAATGTCTGTATCAAAGGTCTGACCAGGATGCCTGTCCATGACCCCCTCCTCTGCTCCATGAATGAAAAGATAACAAGCCAGTTTATGACGCTTTTAGGCAAAAAGAAGATCAAACAAAGTGGTGAAGACCAGAATTAATTAACCTAGTTTATGGCTCTCGGCATCAAGATGGCAAACCTTATCGTATGCAAAATCACACAGATGGCCAAAAGAATTGACCTCGCACTGAACTCCTGAAAACCCATCCAAACAGGACGAATAGCATGGACCAACAGCGACCCCAAGTGGACAGTTGCAAAATCATGTTTCGCCCTGCGGCCGTCTAAATACATAACAGACTTAATCGATTATCTATAAATATGTTTATGCAATACGTATGAATGTTACTCTCTGTTGTCCTCAAGTGAATGTCTACCAACTAATGAAGCGATGTGTATTACTGTTTCAATCATGAAGGAAAATTTCTGTCTCTGATTAGGAAAACGAATTAGTTTCTAACTTCTAGCATAATATTGTAGTGGGATGTAATCATAAAATACCCAAGATGTGTATATATACGTAGATATTTGATATTAATAGTCCAGGACACTCATTGTGCTATACCATAAGCATGTATAATAAGTAATATTTACGTTTCATGTGTATACGTGAATCTTTTCTCTCTATCTGAAATGTGAAACAAGTCACGTGAGCCTCAGACCCAGGATCCAACCAAAGGAAGGACACCTCCCAAATAGGCGTGACCGCACCACATCTGAAAAGGGGATGCCAGACTCTGTTCCTGGCTCTCTTGGTCCGCTCTCCGGCTCTCTTCGTCTGCTGTCCGGCTCTCTTCTTCCGCTCTCCAGCGACCTTCTTCTCTTTCCGCTACGCTACTCACGTTGCGCTCTCTTCACTTCAAGTGCGACGCTCTTCCTTCTTCCTTATGTCGACGAAACGACTCATCAAAGACTCTAAAAGGACCTCACTCAGCCTCCAAGGGACGCCTTGTGCTAGTTAGCAGTGTGATACAGAAACTACAGCGTAACGTCGAGTAACTCAGTAATCTTTGTTTATTTGTGTTTATGTTTTATCGCCCAATCCAAGTTTAATCTCACGACTGATCAAAGCAGGTGAAACTTATTTTGGCCAGAATAGGATATCACCCCTGAGATTAGTTGATAGCGGATATGTTAGCGTTATACTCTGACTTCTGAGGGCATCGCTTCTGGGGACTCGAGTAACGAGCGAACGACTGAGACGCCCCCCCTCACTCAGGGGACAAGCCAGCCAGGTCAGGAGATCTCCGTGAAGGGAATCCCCTGACTGACGTCACACCGTCTAAGGCCAAGAGCGTCTGACTCACCCTGGAAGGAATTCCCTTCCTAGCGAGCCAACCTTCAGTGACATGGGGAGGACAAGAAGCAAAGACCCGGAGAACGGAGAGTGAATTGTTGGACCCGACAGCTTGGTGATAAAAGGCAAAAAGAGTAAGCAAGCAAAATTTACTCACTTTTCAGAAGCTGATGCCTAATTAAGTTTCTTGATAAATTTATACATTAATTAAATCTCATTTAGCAACACCTTAGTCAAGTCATATCGCCTAGCCTATCTTTAAATTCGAACCGGATTGACCTGAGTTGCTCTAGTGAGAATTTCTGGGATCGTGCTATGTTTAGTAAATATTCTCTTTTCTCTTAATAAAATATTTCCATTATTTGAAATAACAGTGTGTGGAGTCTGTTCATTAAAAGTCTGAAAATCCTGAAGAACTCACGAAGCGATGACAGTATTCACTCTCTAACTACTTGTTAATGTTTTTGTCATTTAAGTCAATCATAACAATAACAATTATTATCATTAGTCAAAACGTCATTAATCAGAACGAGTTTGAATAATGTTAAGCGCTACAAATACAATATATAAATATATATATTATATATATTTATATATAAACACTACAGTATATGCACAACATATACTACATATTATTTTTGGCGCCCACGCGAGGCAGGAGAAAGTCTTCTCAGCTTGGGTTTATGGAAATGCTTTCCGCTGTTTATGTTGCTGAATAATGATTGAGATTCAAAGCTTGATGTGGGCAATTTCGTGTTGTGTATGTTATTGTTGAAAATCTGTTCTGTGGTATATACCGTGAAAAAAAAATAAGCTTGGTTGTTTTTGAAGTGCGCAGCTCTGCGCCATTTTGCATGCATTAAACTAAGGCCTCAGCACCCCAATTGCGTGTATTCCGCGGTGGGCCATTGCCGCGGTTCGATCCTCGGCCGCGGATTCCGGCGCGAAGGACCACCGAACCGAATTCCTCCGCTCGTTTTAAAACTGGGTCGCTACCAGCGTTAATAACGAGATCGCGCGCTAGGCGATTGGAGATTAATAAATAGAACAGCCGAAAATACGGCTTGTGTAGAGAGAGGTCTGCTCTTCTCAACCTTCCTGCCGAACTGAACTCGAATTCAGGAAAGGAACGACCCCTTTGAAGGGGCGGAGCTAAAAATAAGGAGGGAAATTCAAAACGCCCCCAAAACAGAGGAAGACTAATTCCCTCTTGTGGTTAAAGTGCGTGATTGCAGGGAAATCACTTCATAACTAGCGTCAATTGAAGCATGTCCTCCCGTGCTCCTCCTTGTGGTTAAGTGTGGTGCTACCCTTGACGTTTGATTCCCTTACACCCTCTAGTGGTTGGGAGGTTGTCCGCCGAGGCAACCTTAAGTGTTTAGCAGCCCTCTGGTGCTTAAAAGCTGTCATCACAAATGAAATTCTTTTAAAGTACCTTAGTGTTTAAAATCTTTGTCCCATTTGAGATTTTAATTTTGATAACACCCTCTAGTGTTAAAACTTCCCACTACAGTGGAAATTCCCATTTGTGTTACATTGTGTCTGCTCGTGCTGTGCTTATTAGAATTCCCACCAGCACCGACTGGTGTTCATTGCTGCTATTGCTTTATAAACTTGCTTGTCGCCCTCTGGTGCCACGGTCTGGTATTACAATTTAAGTTCAACTCTAATAAGGGAAGCTTGCTGTTGCCATTCAGATTTACTTTCAGTACCCTCTAGTGGAGAAACTTGCTATCGCAATTGAAATTGTTTAACCAGTTCCCACTAACAAGATCTGGTATTACAGCTCTAGTGGCTGTCTCTAAGCTCTGCATATCTGAATAACAACGATTAAAGGCTTGGAAACATAGTAAGCTGATACAGCTATAGTAAACAATGTGCAGTAATTAGAGATTGACACTTTAACTGATACCAGGTTGTAAACGCAATTAAAAGGGAAAGTCTTTTAATTTCGTTATTCTTAATAATTCTTTAATTTGGGAAATTCTTTTGCTTTCATAATTCTTTAAATTGGAAATTTTTATTTAGTTTAATAAATTTTAATTTGAATTATTTTTTTATATTATTCTTTAATCAGAACATTTGACAATTCTCTAATTCAATTTTTTTTAAATAATTCTTTAATTATTGAAAAATAAAAAAAATTCCGCTCACTTGCGTATAGCAACTTTCACTCCACACTCTACTACTAACAGACTTCCTTTAGAGATTCACAAGTGAACTCCAACACCATACAGACTAGCAGTTACTCTTAGAGCACTCGGTACAGGTGAATTTTAGTTCGGTTTAGTTTAAAACTAAATAGAATTAAGGTACACCTCGCAGTTAGACACAGCTAACATGGCAGAAGGGACTTCTCCCACGGAAATATATGTAGAAAGCTTGTGGGATGAGGCATTCTCTGTTCTGACCAGTCTCACCAGTGATGTGACGCCTGGACTCGCAGAAACTGTGCAGAAAGCCTCACAGGTCGGTCGTGACCACATGGTGACCAAGTGGATAGAGAACCACTTAACCTACATGGTCAAGGGCAAGTCCCTAACGGAGGCATTAGGTCAAATAGCCATCCTCGCTGTAGTACAGCTCAGGGCCAGTGAACGTGAACTTGATGTATCACTGCGGGCAAAGGTGGAGGCAGAATTAAGTCAGCTCCAGCATGAAATGGCTGAAGGGTACACACTGCCCCAGGTCACTCCTGATGTGCCACCTAGTGCCGCTACAGAAAGACAAGACCAGCAGGAAGATAGTGAGGATCAGGAATCAGACTCAGGGACCATAACCTTTAGAGCTGCTGCAGCACCTCCTCTGGTATCAACAGGTATTTCGCCTTCCCCTGTGTCTCCTGTCAGCCGTCCCTTACAACGCCCTGCTAGACCCAGAGCACTGCAACCCAGTGCCTGGCCCCCTCAACCTTTACCCTCTCCCGGTCCCTCATACAAGGACCTAGACAAAATCGCACGCAATATAATCCGCTTTGATCTCAAACCTGATGGTTCTAAGGATATCTTTTCTTACCTGAAAGATATTGATTTCTACCTCCAATGGTTCCCCGGAATCACAGTAGATGACAAACTATGTGATTAAACTGACCTCCAACCGAGACGTCAGTAACTTCATTGAACGTCAGCCAGACTATGTGAAAGCGCGATATGATGTGCTGTGCCAAGCATTGCAGGAAGAATTCTCCAATTACCTGTCACAGACAGGACTGCCCGCTGCTTTGAACGTAAAACAGTAACGCCAGGAATCCCCTCAGCAATATTATAACCGACTCAGACAGGCGTATTTCGGACCTAAAAATGACTCCGGAATGGAGGAAGAGTTAAATTTTAAGTCACTCTTTATCCAAAACCTCCATCCCCACACCAGTCATCAGCTGGGAGTCTCAGCTTGCCCTCGCACCCTGTCTAGCAGACAGCTGCATGATTTAGCACTCAGAGGTTTCCTAAAATCACAACAAAATCCCAACAGACGGTCCGAAACACCCCAAGTCTTTAATGTCAACTCCAACTCCCCACATTTAGAGCTGGAGGGTGCTACCCAGGCCGATCCACAAAGATCCGCCCGGGACCATTCCCCCACTCCGTGGGCCAGTGAGGGCCCGAAATCTCCTCCGCCCTCACACCATTACAAGCGCTACCCTCCTCGCAGGCCAGACAGAAATCGCGGCAAAGATTTCTGGAACCCTTGGGACAGGGCTGGGTATGGTCGTGACTACTACCCTGCAGAAAACCGCGGTGCGGGCCACGGAAAACCAGCACATCCCCATAAGGGATATGAGCGAACAGCTCAGAACCAGCTTTCTGATTCTAATAAAGAAAAGAAAGAGAAATACTGGTATCAAAATAAAGAAAATCACACCAAAGACAAGTTTAAAGGCAAGGAATTTAACTCTAAGGAGTTAGAGGACATCCGCCGAATGCTTGCAATGATTTGCAAAGAGAAAAAGAAAAAAACGGACGTTCTTTCTATCACCTCTGTGCGGTCTAACCCAGAGCCATCCTCTAACACCCCAGAAATGTTAGAGAGTTATGTAGGAGAAGTGACAAGTGAAGCTCCGTCTTCTAGCGTACCGTGCAATCTCCTCGTGACCCAAGCAAGCGCTGAGGACCAAATGGTACAGGGGGGTGACTCACAAACACCCTCCAGTGCTGTCTTGGTTGTTCAGTTAGATGGTAAGGGGGGTTTAACGCCCCTTCAGTCATTGAAGGCGACACACCCGTCCAACAATTCATGGGACACTTAACTGAGAAAGGAGTTGCACGCAAATTCTATTTGTCCACCATTGTGGAGAGAAGGCTAGTACATGAGGCCCTGCTGGACACTGCATCAGATGTCACCCTCATGTCTTCCGCCTTGTTCCACCAAGTTCGAGCCATTGTGCGGCGTGAAAATCGCGAGATACAGCTCCAAAACTGTTCTCTTAAAATTCAGCCGTATTCACATGCAGGCCTCACGATCCAATCTATGGCACTAATACACTTATCCATTGGACCAATGACTTTAGTGCATCCAGTTCATGGGTCTCCTCTTGAAACAATTCCCTTCCTCATTGGCAAAGATCTCCTTAATCGCTTCGAACCACTGATTGACTTCAAAAGGTCAAAAATCTGGGCACAAGTGCGTGAGCCTTTGCCCATCTGCACCCCACACCACCGGGAAGCTCAGTGTTGCCGCCTTGAAATCCGGCCTGAATCAATAGGAGATCCACCGAGTCAGATCCCCCACTTTGAGGAAGAGGAAACTGAGCCCATGGTGGCCACACCAGAGACTGCAGTCTCTTCCTGGCCCCCTAATGCCATGTTAGAACAGCGGAGCACATTTCTGTGCACTTTCACTAAGCCGTCCACAACAGACACTCCCGGCCTTCCCATCTCACAATGCAGGACCATCATGTGGACAATGTAGTTCTGGCTCTGTGGACTGACAAGTCCGCCATAAGCCAAACCCTCTTTGTGACCCTGCGCCTCACTCAACCAAATATTCCTTTGGTGAGCAGTCCTTGACGCTTTCCTCTCGACCCGACATCAAAAGTAATGTCACCCACTGATGGAATTTGTGCTCTAACCATCCAGTGGAACAAAAGGGTACTCACCCATTATTTCTTGGTTGTCCCTAACTTGCCGCATGACGCTTACATTGGAAGTGACTTCTTGGTGCGCCTTGATGTCCACGTAGACACCCTCAATAGTGTGCTGTGGTCCTTGACTGATGTTTCAAGAGAAACCTGATCCTCAGATCCCAGCAACGTAGGCTCAGGACAAACTATTCCCGAGGTATGTCAGGTCACTAACCAAGGTTCACTTGTGGTACCTGCGAACACCGCAAATGTACCCATCCGCTTGGTCATGCGACCTGGCCAACACTTAAGCCACGCGCATGCACTTTTCCAACCGTCGCCTCAGTTCTTTGAACTAGGTCTCACCCTTGAAGCCACATCTTTGGTGGAAACACGAGCAAGATCCACCTATCTGTTCGTACGAAATGAAACCACTCAACCCTTGACAATTCCTCATTCATCTCCTCTGGGTTGGTTGTTCAGTACAAAATTCCATGACTTCGAGTTGAGAATCCTGATTATAGGACCAATGCCTGAATCCCTGCTTCTTGATCATCCAGAATCAAAGGTGTTATATACTCATCCGACACGAGCTGTTGCTCTCTTCTTGGCTCTGGACATGGGTAAAGACGCCATTTGCAGAATAGATCTCGCTGACAATGATCAAATGACGGTCATGGTTCTTTGATTAGATTCATCCCCGGAATCCTCCTGGGAACCATCTCTTCTCCCCGAAGGGGGAGAAGACACTTCAAATTCACGCAATTCGAAAGAACTATCTGACTCCGAATTTCGGATCCAAGTTGAACTAGTTCTAAAGGAGGCCGATGCCCTCCAAAGCGAAGAAGAACGTGAGAAACTCTGTGAAGTGCTTCTTAAATACCAAAAATCTTTTGCCAAAGATTCAACGGACTGTGGTCTCACTGACATTCATTCAGTGCGCATTCCCACTCGTCCAGGAGCACCACCCACATTTGTCCGCCAATACAAAATTCCGTTGGCATCCTATGAACCGGTACAAGAAATCGTTGATGACTTGCTGGAAAAGGGCATAATTCGACCCTGCAACAGCACGTACTCTGCGCCATTATGGCCCGTCATAAAACCCAATATTAAATGGCGCCTGACCATCGACTATCGGAAACTAAATCAACATGTTCCATGAAAACAACAGTTCATAGAAAACTATGTGGATCTAGCTCGCCCACTTTATGACCTACTAAAAAAGGATACTCCATTCACCTGGGGTGATGCCCAGGAACAAGCCATGCAGGCACTGAAATCGAAACTGTGCACGGCCCCATGCCTTGCCTACCCTGACAGTAGCAAAGAATTCTACCTAGAAGTAGGGTTCTCTGACCACTGTCTCAGCTCCGGTCTGTATCAATTACATGACAGAGACATACGTGTCATAGCCTACGCTAGTAAAACTATGCTGGCTGCTGAAAACAAATACAGTGACTGTGAAAAAGCACTACTAGCAACAGTGTGGGCAGTCAAACATTTCTCCAACTACCTAGGTGGTCAGAAAGTGATCATTGAAACTCATCATCAGCCAGTAACTTTCCTGAACAGCCAACAAATTCGAGAGGGTGTAGTAACTAATGCTCGAGTAGCCTCCTGGCTAATGGCTCTCCAAAGCTTTGATTTGGAGGTACGTTACGCACAAAACTACAAGAGCCCCCTAGGCACAGGCCTTGCTTCCTGCAGGCGATGTGAAGGAGACATTCCTTCCCAAGTGCCACAGGCTCCAGAAACCCTCTTACCCACCGTGGCTAACCACCACTATTTCAACCCTAACACATGCAAAGACCTTGTCACTGCATATGTAGATGGTTGTTCGTTCCGCCGAGAACACACCCTAATGGCAGGGGTGGGTATTGTCGGAATAAACGGGTGGCCTCACGAACCCCTAATGTTCAAATTGGGTGCTCAGTCCTCCCAATACGCTGAAATAGCAGGAATTCTCATCACAATTCATTCTGCAGTCCAGAAAAGCGTAAAAACATTGGTGATCTGCACAGACTCCAACTATGCGCGCCTAAGCTTCACATGCCACATGAAACTGTGGAAAACCAACAACTACACCACGTCAAACAAAAAGTCAGTCAAACACAAAGAGCTTTTTGAAGCGTGTGAACACTTGGTTGACACACATGACCTGCAGATCTACTGGAAGAAAGTGAAGAGTCACTCCCGAGTCCCGGGAGATGACAAAGAATTCAATGACCAAGCAGATAGCTTAGCCAAACAAGGGGCCCGCGAAAGCACATCATGGACATTCGATCCCTTCCTTTATCCAAACCCACCCGACATTGAAGTCCTCGCTATTACACAGTCTCGAACTGTAGCGACGGCGTCACCTGACAATGCTAAAACTACCATTGTCTCTATTAACCCTGCTTTTTCAGACGCTGACTTAGTTACTCTCCAAGTTCGAGATCCATCTATTTCTAAAATGCTTAGCCATGTCTCTGACCCAGCTACATGCCCCATCTCAGCCCAAGATCTTGACACCATACCAGGCCTTAAAGATCTATACGGCGCCAGAGTGTCCCTCCAAGTCGTCAAAGGCTTGCTTGTTAATGCCACTGACTCGCACACTTCACCTGCGTTCGTGGTTCCTCAGTGCCACAGGGGGGTGATGCTGATGCACGCCCATGACTCCCCATCTGCGGGACACAAAGGGGTCAAAGCAACACACCATGTGCTCCGGCAGGTGGCATATTGGCCCCACATGGTAAAAGATGTGGCTGATTACATTAAAGGCTGTCTGGTATGTTGCCAATTTCAACCCTCAAATCCTCTTCATACAGCACCCTTGCAAAAGAAAGGGTTATCCTTCCCTTGGTCAAACCTCCAGATAGACTGGGTTGGACCACTCACTCGAACACTAAGAGGTAACAAGTACTTCCTCACGGTCACGTGTGCATTCACTAAATGGGTAGAATGCCTCCCCGCACCGAATGACACAGCGCTAACCACTGCATACTTACTGATGAACCATGTCTTCTCACGGTTTGGCCTACCCAGCCGTGTTGACTCTGACAGAGGGACACATTTCACAGCTGAGGTCATGCAGCAGCTCTGGCAACTCTTAGGAGGAAAAGCCAGCCTTCACATTAGCTACCATCCTCAAAGCTCAGGTCAGGTAGAGCGAGCCAACTGAACTGTTGTTAGCATACTGAAAAAGTACGTAGCAGCAAAGCAGCGAGACTGGGATGTCAAGCCTTGTACTGATGGCCATATGGGCGACCCCACATGATGCGGTCGGGGTCTCACCCTTTGAGTTGATGACAGGGAGACAGATGACTCTGCCTCTACATCTGTTATATCAGCCAGCTGAAGCTAGCATAGCAGTAGCCTACACCACTCACCAGTATATGGAGGATCTGCAGAAACACCTCAAATCCACTTTCGCCTTTGCCCAGCAGAAACTGGAAAAAAGTGCAGAAGGTCGCAAAGCGTAATATGATCACAAGGCATCCCACGACGAACTCCAAATAGGGGACAAGGTATGGTACTACATCTTTGTCCAACCTGTTGGAAGGTCGCGAAAAACAGGGGGGAATCTGGCCCACAAATTCCTACCCTGATGGTCCGGTCCCTATAAGATCACAGACAAACTGTCCCCTGTTGTTTACAGGATCAAGATAAACAAAGTTCGGGGCAGTACTGAACTCAAGTGGGTCCACCGCAACCAAATCAGACCACACACAACCCCCATGGGACTTGTAGGGGATACTAACGCTTGTGTTAGGTCATAAACTATAGAACCAAAGGCAAGAAGGGTGTTGGTTAACAGACAACTACAACCTTCTACTCACACCTTAGTTCTTCTATACCTTTTTCCCCTTTTCCTCTCACTCTTCAGCAGGCAACAAGCTTCAAACCAGACTGAGGACACTCAGGGTGCAAGACCCTAGTCCCTCATTATCAATTATTGTAGAGTGTTTACCCTAGGAAAATTTTATCAAAAGGGGGGTATAGTGAAAAACTTTATAATTTGACTAAAACAACTCGCCTTAAATACCCTAAATCTAACCATGAGCATCTCTCCCGGTAAGATGGCCCTGCTACTCATTCTCCTGATCATCAGCTCCCTAGGAACCGCCGTGCTCCCTGAAGTGATTGAACCGGGTCCTGACTCCTGAATAGCCGGGACTGCTAATCACAAATTGCCGCCTCCATACCCAGAGAGTATTCGTACGGTTGAATCCCGCTGAAGCGTGTAGTAAAAACCTACCGATAACCACCTTGCAGACTGGCTGGAATGGAGTTAGATGGACTGAGGAAGCTATCAGTCATGCCGAAGCTGACGTAACTTATATGCTCCACCAGCTACAAAAGTTTACCGTAACGCAATCAGAACTAAATGGTTTTAACAAACGGTCTAAACATTTCATAGGCGGATTGCTAATGGCAGAAGCAACTGTGGGATTGCTACTGAGTCTCGGAACGTCCGCGTCAACGCCGTCAATGTAGCCACCGTCAAACGTCAAGTAGGAGGATTGCAAGCTGAAATTCCAAACATTAAAACCCAATTAAACAAGCAGCAGCAACACCTGCAAACAATTGGGCAAACCCTACGTGGCACCGTCGTAGTGCTTAATGCTCACAGTGTCGCTTTGAACAAAACGCTCCAGATGGTTAACTCTATGCTTTCAGTAGTGCAACTTGACCTTGCCCACATCCAGCTTGTGAATATGCTATTGTCTGATATGCTACAAGAAATCAGCTCCTCTGTGGATAGCCTAGCCATAGGAAGAATTCCTCCCTATCTGGTGCCTCTATCCTTAGTACAGGAGATTTTGTCTACAGCAACTCGAGAAGTAGTTACTGATCTCCAGGCCCAGCTAGCCTATACCTTAGGTAGCGCCATCCCAATTTATGTCAAGCCTCAAGACAGAGAATTAGCATTCATCATTAACCTTCCCATAATGGCGCCTGAAAACATCTACCGTTTGAAAAATGTTGTCAACGTTGGCTTCTGGCAAGATTCTGCCTATGTTCTGGTAAAGACAACATCTCTTGTAGCAAACCAAGAGGATAACCCTGACCTATATCTGGTACCCAACTTGCTTATGTGCACACTCACTAAAGACATCCACTACTTGTGTCCTAGCAAACCTTTTATTAGTGACAGCGCAAATGGGATTTGTGGCCTTAAGCCTATGATGAGTAATACTCAATGTCCGGTAGTCATCACACCCCGACGTTTGGTAACCAGTACCCAAGCTGAGATTGTTGGAAACCGTTGGTTGGTTAACACCCCCTTTAGAGAGTCCCTACTAACCTATGATCAACACGACACCTCAGAAAGGGTACCCCTTCCTAGCCAGATTTTCTGGGTAGACGTCCCCATAAACGCAATCCTACATGTAGGAGACCTGGCCCTGTATCACCTGAACCCTGACCAATATGAGAGCGACATAGAAATCTCAGAGTTCTTCTCCAAACACATCATCGAGGTAGATACTAAAACACTAACTCGCCTAGAATATGAGGGAACCCAAGTCATTGATCTAACCCCTATTGATAACACTCTTAGAGAGCTGTCGTCTCAACCCCTATGGCCAGTTCAGCCTGTCACCTATGAATGGTCCACTCCAGACACCTTACTAGTTACACTGGTAGGATTAGGATATCTTTTGATCTTTGGTATAGCTTGGTTCTATTTCAAACGCACTCGAGCCCTACAGAGCAGGTTAGAAACTTGGTCTAATAAAATGGTCAAATTTGTTAGACATAAGAGAGCCCAGAGAGGTGAACCCCCAAGTTTTAGATACGAAGCCGAAGGCCATGTCGAATAACCAGCTCTCGAGGTTGCGTTTGAACAAGACCTACCCGTAAGTAATTAGAATCCCTTCAGCATGCAAACATCAACACTCCATATGCACCCATACACTGATAGGAAGACATCAGCTCTGGAAATGTGTTTGAATATGCTTGCTGATCTTAACTTTCCTCCACAGCAAAAGTTCTTTTCAGCTCCATGCTCCCTGCCAGACCATAAAACTGAAAAAAGGGGGGAATGTAGTGGAGTATGGATCAAATAAAGAAATGAAAAGTTCTGAATGAAAGACTCTCCACTCTGAATAAGGATTTCTTGGGACAGAACCCCACATTCCACAAAACTGTGTGTGTGCGCCCCTCCCCCCACACACACAAAAACTCATGCACATCAAAGGCTGACCAGGACGCTTGCCCGTGACCCCCTCCTCTTCTCCACGAATGGAAAGATAACAAGCCAGTTTATGACGCTTTTAGGCAAAAAGAAGATCAAACAAAGTGGTGAAGACTAGGATTAAGAGCCCAGTTTTATGACGAGCAGCGTCAAGATGGCACTGATTATCGTCTGCAAATCACACAGATGGCACACAGAATTGACCTTACACTGAACTCCTGAAAACCGATCCGAACAAGACGAATAGCATGGACCAACAGCGACCTCAAGTGGACAGTTGCAAAATCATGTTTCGCCCTGCAGCCGTCTAAATACATAACGGACTTAATAGAGTATTTATAAATATGTTTATGCAATATGTATGAATGTTACTCTCTGCATCCTCAGGTGAATGTCTACCAACTAATGAAGTGATGTGTATTCCTGTTTCAATCATGAAGGAAAGTCTCTGTCTCTGATTAGGAAAACGAATTAGTTTCTAACTTCTAGCATAATATTGTAGTGGGATGTAATTGTAAAATACTCAAGATATATATATGTAGATGTTTGATATTAATAATCAAATTAAAATAAAGTATAAGTAATTTTTACGTTATCCAGTTTTCATGTGTATACGTGAATCTTTTCTCTCTCTCTGAAACGTGAAACAAGTCACGTGAGCCTCAGACCCAGGATCCAATCAAAGGAAGGATACCTCCCAAATGGGCGTGACCGCGCCACATCTGAAAAGAGAGTGCCCGACTCTGTTCAGCCCTCTCTTCGCTTCCGCTCTTCCCCGCCTTCTTCTTCCGCTACGCTCTTCTGTGACCCTCTTCTCTTGTCCGCTACGCTCCTCACGTCACTCTCTTCACTTCAAGTGCGACGCTCTTCCTTCTTCTTTACACCGACGAAACTACTCTTCAACAGAACTTTATAGAGGACCTCACTCAACTTCCAAGGAACGCCTTGCACTAGTTAGCAGTGTGATAAATAAACTACAAAGTAACACCTAGTAACTCTCAGAAATTTTTCGTTGTTTATTTGTGTTCATGTTTTATCGCCCAATCCAAGTTTGATCTCACGACTGATCAAACCAGGTGAAACTTATTCGTGGCCAGAGTAAGAGACACCGCCGTGAAAAAATCGTAAAATAAGTATAGGCTTATTTGTTCGATTTTTAGTTCTGGAAACTGCAAGGACCAGCAAGCTTCTTTTCAAGGCTTCTATATGGATGGAACATCCCACTCAGGACAGTGAGCCAATCCCTTCATCTGTGTCACCTCGCTCTGAACACGCCCGGGGTGGCCTGACTCGAGAGTAACTAAGTCTATGCTGACCCAGCCTGAAAAGCTCCCACGGAAGAACTGCGGGAACTAAGCGAGACTCCACTCTCCCATAACCTCAAAGCGCCTCTGTACCCATCGAGTGGTTGAGATCGACAGAAAAGTAAGCTAAAACTATGCACTTCCAGAGCTGAAAATTGAATTAAATCTCTTGATAAATTTATACATTAATTAAATCTCATTTAGCAACACATTAGTCAAGTCATATCGCCTAGCCTATCTTTAAATTCGAACTAGTTTGACCTGCGTTGATCCAGTGAGAATTTCTAAGGTCGTGCTATGTCTAGTAAATAGTCTCTATTCTTTTAATAAAATATTTCCATTATTTGAAATAACAGTGTGTGGAGTCTGTTCATTAAAATCTGTAAATCCTGAAGAACTCACGTAGCGATGACAGTATTCACCCTCTAACTACTTGTTAATGTTTTTGTCATTTAAGTCAATTATAACAATAACAATTATAATCATTAGTCAAAACGTCATTAATCAGAACGAGTTGGAATAAGGTCAAACGCTACAAATACAATATATAAATATATATATTATATATATTTATATATAAACACTACACATACTACACAAGTTTTGCAGGGAACAGACACAGTCTCAATGCTGAAATATTTATTAGTGTTAATCAGAGTGGGTGATATGGACATGCTACTCATCATACTAACAGTAGAGAGATGGTCAGGAGGAATATTAGGAACTTAAATATTACTTACCTGCTCGCTATCCATTCCACCTACTTGACTGATGTGACTGGGAATGACCAGTCAGTTCCGGCGCAGAAACACCTCAATGTTCTCAGAGAGAACTATGGATCCTAGACGGCTTGGATGAAGCCCATCCCAACGATACAGGGCCGGACGCTCACGAAAGCACTCCCAGTTGTCGACGTAGTCCATGCCGACAGTGCCGCACCAATCCAGGAGCCAGAAGTGGAGCCCGAAGAGCCTGCTAAATGCCTCGCATCCTCAATGGTAGGTGGGTAGAGGGCCAGAGACGATGATCTTAGCGTCTGTCTTCTTCCGAGTGGTATCCAGAAGCGAACAGTAGTGCTCCTTCAGGACCTCGCTGCGGCGAGACACGTGGAGAACGACGGTGCCAAAGTCCTCGCGCTGCAGAAGCGCAGAGGGAAGCCGCCCGGCAATGTCCAGGACACCTGCGCCTGGGAGACAAGACACAGTTGCATTACACTTTATGCCCGGCACTTTTAAATGTCTAACTATTGAATCTACAATAATAAGAACTACGTCCTGTTTAGTCTTTGGTGCTGGAGCAGGTGCAGGTGAAGGTCAGGAGCTGAGCACCTCAAACCGGTGAAGTGAAGACTGGCTGCGGTAGAGGGGGGACGGCCTCAGCTTCCCACGCTGGCGCTCCCATCCCGGGGCAGGCGTGTAGATAGGTACCCCCGCAAACCGCCGCGGCAGAGGAACCGCAGAGGCGACGGCCATGTAGTCGCGGGCTGCCTCGAGTCTCGTCTTGTCCCGCTGAAGCTCCGTCTGCTTCTCCAGGAGACGCTGAATCCGGCAACCCAGCTGCTCGAGCTCCGCTCCGAGCTCAGAAAAGGCTCGTTCCTCGGCAGGCGCCATGAAGACACAAAAAATGAGAAATAATATGTACAAAAAAATGAAGTTAAGAAGCACAGTGAATTAGAAACAATGAAGACAGCACACTAGGATAAGCAATGCCAAAAAAATATGTAATAGAGACTGTAAATAAACGACTGAAGGACTAAAACAGCAACAAACAGCAAACAATTTCAAATCGAGCACGCGAGCAGTCAGCCGGAAGTGACGTACATGTGACATGACCTCAGGATCCAGGTTATCCCAAGCTTGAGAAAAGAAGGGAGCAGTTTTGTGTTAGCTAAGTAGCAAGGCATCGGTGTAGATAAAGGATACTGTGTTACCTAAAGGAGGGCATCAATATTAGATAATGGAGGGCATCAGTGTTAGCTGTAAGTGGGAACCAGTGTAAGCGGGGGCATCAGTATTAGCTATAAGTGGGAATCAGTGTAAGGGAGGGTATCAGTTTAAGATAAGGGAGGGCATCAGTGTTAGCTATAAGTGGGAATCAGTGTAGTATAATGGAGGGCATCAGTGTTAGCTATAAATGGGAATCAGTGTAAGTGGGGGTATCAGTGTAAGATAAGGGAGGGCATCAATGTTAGCTATAAATGGGAATCAGTGTAAGGGAAGCCATCAGTGTTAGATAAGGTGGGGAGGAGACAGTAGTGTAAGCTCACACATGGATGCTGGTGAGAGAGATCTGGGTCTTCAGGAATAATGCGTCCTGTTATCTAAAAAATAAATTAATTAATTAAATAAAATAAAAAGAACATATGTTGAGTATACCGAAAACAGTCAAAACACAGCACAGATGTATAGGAGCAAATGCTTAATTTCAGATTAGTAAAAAATGCATTGGCCAGTCACACTTTCAAACAAATGTTAGCAATACTTTAATGAATGCATTTGTTTT
The DNA here is from genome assembly GCF_029633855.1 of Hoplias malabaricus. Classification (NCBI taxonomy): domain Eukaryota; kingdom Metazoa; phylum Chordata; class Actinopteri; order Characiformes; family Erythrinidae; genus Hoplias; species Hoplias malabaricus. The sequence continues at coordinate 7,376,259 of NC_089809.1, forward strand.
GTTGTACATATCATCATACATGTAATAGCTTAATGTTTGGATAAGCACTGTCTAAAAAAACCATTCTTATTGTAGTGGATGTTGGTCATACACCCCGATACATATATATATAATTTTATAATTTGTTTTATAGCCTTGACTTTATTCAAACTCCTCCAACCTCTGATATTTGACTTAATGAAATTAATTAAGATTTATAATTGGTTTAAGCAATTAAAACATTAATAATTAGTTTGAGAATGAATAATAATCATGCTAAATGAGTTCTTCAGGATTTTCAGAAATTCTAATGAATAAATTGCAAACACTGTGACTTCAAATAATGAGAGTTTTATTAATAAAAAGAAGATATTTAGTTAACATAGCACAACCTTGTAATCTCACGGTGTCCGGCAGGGGGAACTGATTTTGACCTTAAGGTGAGCTAGGCACTTCTAACTTGTGACTAAGGTTACTAACTAAGGTTTAATTAATACAGAATTTATCAAGAACTTAATTCGGTGTTCAGCTCTGGAAGTGCATAAGTTTAGCTTACTTTTCGTCGGTTTTTCACCACTCGTTTGGATGCAGAGGCTCTTTGGAGTCCTGGGAATGGAGGCGTCTCACTTAGTCTCGCGGTTCTTACCGCAGAAGCGTCCAGGCTGAGTTAGCTTGGAGTTCTTTCTTGGTTGATTGAGTTGTCTCGGGCGTACCCGGAGGGTGATGACGCAGGCGGCAGGATCCTCTCTTCGGCCTTCGGTCCGGAGTGGGAGAGTCCAAAATATGGACGTTTAGACGAAAGTTCGCTGGTTGCTGCAGCTCCAGAACTGAAAAACCGCTTCAATAAACTCACTTATTCTAAGACTCTATGGTACCTCGGCAGTGTTTCCTTATTCTGGCCACGAATAAGTTCCCCTGCTTCGATTAGTCGTGAGATTAAGCTTAGGTAGGTAATAAACATAAACAAGATTAAAAGAAAAGAAAGATATTCAAATTACTCGACTTATTAGTTAAACTTCATACTCTTAGCTAATTTCGAGACGTCTCTCGTAAGCTTTTCTGAAGTCTCTGAGAGGGTTCCTTTGTTTCGTTGTCGGCGTGGAAGAGACAGCGTTTTTTTGTTGTTCAAGGTTTCTCGGATCTCCTCGTGGTTGTTGTCTTCGGCGTCCTCTCTTTTTCAGTGGTCCGTTACTTTGTAGAGTCCTCGCGACTCTTCAAACTTCGAACTCCTTGTCTGTCTTGCTGTTTGGCCTTTTCAAGGCTGGCGCGGTCACGCCCTAATGGGAGGCGTCCTCTTTCTGATTGGACGCGAGTCCAGACTCACGTGACTCTCGTGAGGGAGAGAGAGAGAGAGAGTAGGAGGAGGGGGTTTGAATCTGTGATTCATACATAAGGAATATGAGTTTCTCGTATCAAAATTCTTATACCTGTTATCAACCTATAACAATGAGTACATTGGACTATTAATATCAGACATTTACATAAGGTCCCATCTTGAGTACATTGTTCACGTCCAATTCGTGATGATACGCTGAAAAATAAAACATTAATCCATTTTCTCTCATTCAGAGATAAAACTGATCTTTGTAATAGAAACAATCGGCATTATACATCATTTCATTAGAAGGTAGGCATTCATCTGAGGGTACAGAAAGTGACATTCATACGTTCGTTTATACACAAATAACTCAGAGATCGACTATTTTCGCTATTGTCTTGCGGCGACTCCGAGCGAGGTGTAGTTCCGCCAGTGTCCATTTGGTGTCGTTGTTAATCCGTGTTTCAGCTGTTGGTTCACGGGAGTTCACTCGAGGTCACTTTGGTTTGAACATCTGTTGATCTCCGTGAAAGATAAGGATTAGACATTTAGGTGCCATTGTCATAAAAACGGGCCGTAAAAGCTCTCTTCTTTGTTTGAGGTTCCTGTCTCTTTAAGTTAGTTATCTCGACAGTTCCTGTTAGTTAAAAGAGAGAAGGGGGGTGTTGGGGCCATGTGTTACTTAAAAGGGTTCTTTTGATGTCTTTAGATTGGTTGTGTGTGTGTGGGGGCTGCTATGTTGCAGACGAAAAGTCTTCTGCAGACTGGAAAAGTTTTAATTCAAAACTTTTCATTTCTTGATTGTCCGATATTCATATTTGGCTCATACTCCACTACATTCCCCCCTTTCTTTTCAGTTTTATGGTTCGTCAGGGATCATGGAGCTGAAAAGAACTTTTGCTGTGGAGGAAGGTGAGGTCAGCAAGCATATTCAAACACATTTCCAGAGCTGATGTATTCCTATTAGTGTATGGGTGTATATGGAATGTGTATGTTTGCATGCTGAAGGGATCCTAATTATTTAGGGGCAGGTCTTGTTCAAACGCAACCTCGAGAGCTGATTCTTCGACATGGCCTTCGGCTTCATATCTAAAACTTGGGGGTTCACCTCTCTGGGCTCTCTTATGTCTAACGAATTTGACCATTTTATTAGAGTAAAGTAAGTTTCTAACCTGCTCTGGAGGGCTCGAGTGCGTTTGAAATAGAACCAAGCTATACCAAAGGTCAAAAGACATCCTAATCCTACCAGGGTAACTAGTAAGGTGTCCGGGGTGGACCATGCATAGGTGACAGGCTGAACTGGCCATAGGGGTTGAGACGATAGTTCTCTAAGAGTGTTATCTATGGGGGTTAGGTCAATGACTTGGGTTCCCTCATATTCTAGGCGAGTTAGTGTTTTAGTATCTAGCTCGATGGTGTGTTTGGAGAAGAACTCTGAGATTTCTACGTCGCTCTCATATTGGTCAGGGTTTAGGTGATACAGGGCCAGGTCTCCTACATGTAAGATTGCGTTTACGGGGACGTCTACCCAGAAGGTTTGGCTAGGAAGGAGTACCCTTTCTGAGGTGTCATGTTGATCATAGGTTAGTAGGGCCTCTCTAAAGGGGGTGTTAACCAACCAACGATTTCCAACAATTTCAGCTTGAGTACTGGTTACCAAACGTCGGGGCGTGACGACTACCGGGCATTGAGTATTACTCATCATAGGCTTAAGGCCACAGATCCCATTTGCGCTGTCACGAATGAAAGGTTTGCTAGGGCACAAGTAGTGAATGTCTTTAGTGAGTGTGCACATAAGCAAATTGGGTACCAGATATAGGTCAGGGTTATCGTCTTGGTATGCTACAAGAGATGTTGTTTTCACACGAACGTAGGCAGAATCTTGCCAGAAACCAACGTTGACAACATCTTTCAAACGGTATATGTTCTCAGGCGCCATTATGGGAAGGTTAATAATGAATGCTAATTCTCGGTCTTGAGGATTAACATAAATTGGGATGGCGCTACCTAAGGTATAGGCTAGGTGGGCCTGGAGATCAGTAACTACTTCTCGAGTTGCTGTGGATAAAATCTCCTGTACTAAGGATAGGGGCACCAAGTAGGGAGGGATTCTCCCCATGGCTAGGCTATCTACAGAGGAGCTGATTTCTTGTAGCATATCAGACAATAACATATTCACAAGCTGGATGTGGGCAAGGTCAAGTTGTACTACTGAAAGCATGGAGTTAACCGTCTGGAGCGTTTTGTTCAAAGCGACACTGTGAGCGTTGAGCACTACGACGGTGCCACGTAGGGTTTGCCCAATGGTTTGCAGGTGCTGCTGTTGTTTGTCTAATTGGGTTTTAATGTTCGGAATTTCCGCTTGCAATTCCCCTACTTGACGTTTAACAGTGGCTACATTGACGGCATTGACGGCGGACGTTCCGAGACTCAGTAGTGATCCCACAGTTGCAGCTGCCATTAACAATCCGCCTATGAAGCGTTTAGGTCGTTTATTAAAACCATTTAGTTCTGATTGCGTTACGGTAAACTTTTGTAACTGGCGGAGCATGTGAGTTACGTCGGCTTCAGCATGGCTGATAGCTTCCTCAGTCCATCTAACTCCATTCCGGCCAGTCTGCAGCGTGGTTATCGGTAGGTTTTTGCTACACGCTTCGGCGGGATTCAACCGTATAAATACTCTCTGGGTATGGAGGCGGCAATTAGTGATTAGCAGTCCCGGCTGGTCTTTCAGTATTATTCCTGAGTCAGGACCTGGTTCAATCACTTCAGGGAGCACGGCGGTTCCTAGGGAGCCGACGATCAGGAGAATGAGCAGCGGGGCCATCCTACCGGAAGAGATGCTCATGGTTAGATTTAGGGTATTTATGGCGAGTCGTTTAGACAAATTATAAAATTTTTCACGGTACCCCCCTTTTGATAAAATTTTCCTAGGGTAAGCACTCTATAATAATTGACGATGAGGGACTAGGGTCTTGCACCCTGAGTGTCCTCAGTCTGGTTAGAAGCTCGTTGCCTGTTAAAGAGTGAGAGAAAAAGGGAAAAGGGATAGGAGAACTAAGGTGTGAGTAGAAGGTTATAGTTGTTTGTTAACTAACACCCTCCCTGCCTTTGGTTCTGCCGTTTATGATCTAACACAAGCGTTAGTATCCCCTACAAGTCCCATGGGGGTTGTGTGTGGTCGGATTTGGTTGCGGTGGACCCATTTGAATTCAGTACTGCCCCGAGCTTTGTTTATTTTGATCCTGTAAACAACGGGGGACAGTTTGTCTGTTATCTTGTAGGGACCGGACCATCGGGGTAGGAATTTGCGGGCCAAATTCCCCCCTGTTTTTCGCGACCTTCCAACAGGTTGGACAAAGATGTAGTACCATACCTTGTCCCCTATTTGGAGTTCATCGTGGGATGCTTTGTGATCGTAGTACGCTTTGCGACCTTCTGCACTTCTTTCCAGTTTCTGCTGGGCAAAGGCGAAAGTAGCTTTGAGGTGTTTCTGCAGGTCCTCCATATACTGATGAGTGGTGTAGGCTACGGCTATGCTAGCTTCACCTGGCTGATATAACAGATGTAGAGGCAGAGTCATTTGTCTCCCTGTCATCAACTCAAAGGGTGAGACCCCGACCGCGTCGTGTGGGGTCGCCCGTATGGCCATCAGTACGAGGGGGAGTTTGACATCCCAGTCTCGTTGGTTTGCTGCTACGTACTTTTTCAGTATGCTAACAACAGTTCGGTTGGCTCGCTCTACCTGACCTGAGCTTTGAGGATGGTAGCTAATGTGAAGGCTGGCTTTTACTCCTAAGAGTTGCCAGAGCTGCTGCATGACCTCAGCTGTGAAATGTGTCCCTCTGTCAGAGTCGACACGGCTGGGTAGGCCAAACCGTGAGAAGACATGGTTCATCAGTAAGTATGCAGTGGTTAGTGCTGTGTCATTCGGTGCGGGGAGGCATTCTACCCATTTAGTGAATGCACACGTGACTGTGAGGAAGTACTTGTTACCTCTTACTGTTCGAGTGAGTGGTCCAACCCAGTCTATCTGGAGGTTTGACCAAGGGAAGGATACTCCTTTCTTTTGCAAGGGGGCTCTATGAAGAGGATTCGAGGGTTGAAATTGGCAACATACCAGACAGCCTTTAATGTAGTCAGCCACATCTTTTACCATGTGGGGCCAATATGCCACCTGCTTGAGCGCATGGTGTGTTGCTTTGACCCCTTTGTGTCCCGCAGATGGGGAGTCATGGGCGTGCATCAGCATCACCCCCCTGTGGCACTGAGGAACCACGAACGTAGGTGAAGTGTGCGAGTCAGTGGCATGAACTAGCAAGCCTTTGACGACTTGGAGGGACGCTTTGGCGCCGTATAGGTCTTTAAGGCCTGGTATGGTGTCAAGGTCTTGTGCTGCGATGGGATTAGTAGATGGGTCAGAGACATGGCTAAGCATTTTAGAAATGGATGGGTCTCGAGCTTGGAGAGTAACTAAGTCAGCGTCCGAAAAAGCAGGGTTAATAGAGACAATGGTAGTTTTGGCATTGTCGGGCGACGCCTTTGTTACAGTTCGAGACCGTGTGACAGCTAGGACTTCGATGTCGGGTGGGTTTGGAAAAAGGGAGGGATCGAATGTCCACGATGTGCCTTCGCGGGCCCCTTGCTTGGCTAAGCTATCTGCTTGATCATTGAATTCTTTGTCATCTCCCGGGACTCGGGAGTGACCCTTCACTTTCTTCCAGTAGATCTGCAGGTCATGTGTGTCTACCAAGTGTTCGCATGCCGCGAAAAGCTCTTTGTGTTTAACTGGCTTTTTGTTTGACGTGGTGTAGTTGTTGGTTTTCCACAGTCTCAAGTGGCATGTGAAGCTTAGGCGCGCGTAGTTGGAGTCTGTGCAGATCACCAACGTTTTTATGCTTTTCTGGACTGCAGACTGGATTGTGATAAGAATTCCTGCTATTTCAGCATATTGGGAGGACTGAGCACCCAATTTGAAACTTAGGGGTTCGTGAGGCCATCCGTTTATTCCGATAATACCCACCCCTGCCATCAGGGTGTGTTCTCGGCGGAACGAACAACCATCTACATACGCAGTGACAAGGTCTTTGCATGTGTTAGGATCGAAATAGTGGTGGTTAGCCACGGTGGGTAAGAGGGTTTCTGGAGTTTGTGGCACTTGGGAAGGAATGTTTCCTTCGCATCGCCTGCAGGAAGCAAGGCCTGTGCCTAGGGGGCTCTTGTAGTTTTGCGCGTAACGCACCTCTAAGTCAAAGCTTTGGAGAGCCATTAGCCATGACGCTACTCGAGCGTTAGTTACTACACCCTCTCGAATTCGTTGGCTGTTTAGGAAAGTGACTGGTTGATGATGAGTTTCAACAATCACCTTCTGACCACCTAGGTAGTTGGAGAAATGTTTGACTGCCCACACTGTTGCTAGTAGTGCTTTTTCGCAGTCACTGTATTTGTTTTCGGCAGCCAGCATAGTTTTACTAGCATAGGCTATGACACGTTTGTCTCTATCGTGTAATTGATACAGACCGGAGCTGAGACAGTGGTTCGAGAACCCTACTTCTAGGTAGAATTCTTTGCTACTGTCAGGATAGGCAAGGCATGGGGCCGTGCACAGTTTCGATTTTAGTGCCTGCATGGCGTGTTCCTGGGCTTCGCCCCAGGTGAAAAGAGTGTCCTTTTTCAGGAGGTCATAAAGTGGACGAGCTAGGTCCGCATAGTTCTCTATGAATTGTCGTGAGTAGTTGCATACTCCTAAGAAACTGCGGAGTTCCTTAAGGTTGGTGGGTGCTGCGAGGTTTGTTACCCCTTGCACTCGACTCACTTGTGGTTCAACACCATCAGTGCTTACGAGCAGACCGACGTAATTCACTTTTGTTCTGCACCACTGACATTTGGAGAGTGATATTTTCGCACCTGCTGTTGTAAGCTGGTCAAGAACATGATCAATCTCGTCAATGTGTGCCTGTAGGGAGTGGTTACGCATGAGTATGTCGTCCACATATATGAGGGTGCCTCGCTCGCGGGCATCAGGGCATGCTTTGTTTAAGAAAATATTAAACTCCGCGGGTGAGTTGGCATATCCAAAAGGGCACCTAGTGAATGTGTACTGTCGGTTTGCGAAAGTGAAAGCGAGCTTGTGTTGGTCTTCTGCTTGCACCGGGATGGTCCAGAAGCCAGAGGCTACATCGATGGTGGAAAAGTATTTAGCGTTTCGGACCGAGGGAAGCTCTTGCTCCAATTGTGTCATCGGCCATCGAGACAAGGGAACCTGTTGATTTAGTTTCCGATAGTCGATGGTTAAGCGCCATTTACCATTTGGTTTTATGACGGGCCATAATGGTGCCGAGTACGTGCTGTTACAGGGTCGAATTATGCCCTTTTCCAGCAAGTCATCAATGATTTCTTGTACCGGTTCATAGGATGCCAACGGAATTTTGTATTGGCGGACAAACGTGGGTGGTGCTCCCGGACGAGTGGGAATACGTACTGAATGAATGTCAGTGAGACCACAGTCCGTTGAATCTTTGGAAAAAGATTTTTGATATTTAAGGAGCACTTCACAGAGTTTCTCACGTTCTTCTTTGCTTTGGAGGGCGTCGGCCTCCTTTAGAACTTGTTCGACTTGGATACGAAATTCGGAGTCAGATAGTTCTTTCGAAGTACGCGGATTTGAAGTGTTTTCTCCCGCTTCGGGAAGAAGAGATGGTTCCCGGGAGGATTCCGGGGATGAATCTATGGAAAGGACCGTGATCGTCATTTGATTGTCGTCAGCGAGATCTATCCTGCAAATGGCATCATTACTCATGTCCAGAGCTGAGAAGAGAGCAACAGCTCGTGTCGGATGAGTGTAGAACACCTTTGATTCTGCATGATCAAGAAGCAGGGATTCAGGCATTGGTCCTATGATCGGAATTCGCAACTCGAAGTCATGGAATTTCGTACTGACTAACCAACCCAGAGGAGATGAGTGAGGGATCGTCAAGGGTTGAGTGGTTTCGTTCCGTACGAATAGATAGGTGGATCTTGCTCGCGTCTCCACCAAAGGTGTGGCTTCGAGGGTGAGGCCTAGTTCGAAGAACTGAGGTGACGGTTGGAAAAGTGCATGCGCGTGGCTTAAGTGTTGGCCAGGTCGCATGACTAAGCGGATGGGTACATTTGCTGCGTTCGCAGGTACCACAAGTGAACCTTGGTTAGTGACCTGACATACCTCGGGAATAGTTTGTCCTGAGCCTAGGTTGCTGAGATCGGAGGACCAGGTTTCCGTTGAAACATCAGTCAAAGACCACAGTACACTATTGAGGGTGTCTACGTGGACGTCGAGGCGCACCAAGAAGTCACTACCAATGTAAAAGTCGTGCGGCAAGTTAGGGACGACTAAGAAATAATGGGTGATTACCCTTTTGTTCCACTGGACGGTTAAAGCGCAAATTCCATCAGTGGGTGACATTGCTTTTGATGTCAGGTTAAGAGGAAAGCGACAAGGACTGCTCACCAAAGGAATATTTGGTTGAGTGAGGCGCAGAGTGTTAAAGAGGGTTTGGCTTATGGCGGACTGGTCGGTCCATAGAGCCAGAACTGCATTGTCTACACGATAGTCCTGCATTGTGAGACCATTCACGATGGGAAGGCCTGGAGCGTCTGTTGTGGACGGCTGTGTGAAAGTGCACAGGAATGTGTTCCGTTGTTCTAACATGGCACTAGGGGGCCAGGGAGAGACTGCTGTCTCTGGTGTGGCTGCCATGGGCTCAGTTTCCTCTTCCTCGAAGTGAGGGATTTGACTTGGTGGATCTCCTATTGATTCAGGCTGGATTTCGAGGCGGCAACACTGAGCTTCCCGGTGGTGTGGGGTGCAGATGGGTAAAGGCTCACGCACTTGTGCCCAGATCTTTGACCTTTTGAAGTCAATCAGTGGTTCGAAGCGATTAAGGAGATCTTTGCCGATGAGGAAGGGAATTGTTTCGAGAGGAGACACATGGACTGGATGCACTAAGGTCATTGGTCCAATGGCTAAGTGTATTAGTGCCATAGACTGGATAGTGAGGCCTGCATGTGAATACGGCTGAATTTTAAGAGAACAGTTTTGGAGCTGTATCTCGCGATTTTCACGCCGCGCAATGGCTCGAACCTGGTGGAACAAGGCGGAAGACATGAGCGTGACATCTGATGCAGTGTCCAATAGGGCCTCATGTACTAGCCTTCTTTCCACAATGGTGGACAAGTAGAATTTGCGTGCAACCCCTTTTTCCGTTAGGTGTCCCATGAATTGTCGGACGGGTGTGTCGCCTTCAATGACTGAAGGGTCATTTGGCGTTAAACCTTCTTTACCGTCTAACTGAACAACTAAAACAGCACTGGAGGGTGGTTGCGAGTCACCCCCCTGTATCATCGGGTTTTCAGTGTTTGTTTGGGTCACGAGGAGATTGCACGGTGCGCTAGAAGACGGAGCTTCGCTTGTCACTTCTCCTACATAACTTTCTAACATTTCTGGGGTGTTAGAGGATGGCTTTGGGTTAGACCGCGAAGAGGTGATAGAAAGAACGTCAGGTTTTTTCTTTTTCTCTTTGCAAATCATTGCAAGCATTCGGCGGATGTCCTCTAACTCCTTAGAGCTGAGTTCCGTGCCTTTAAGCTTGTCTTTAGTGTGATTTTCTTTATTTTGATACCAGTATTTCTCTTTCTTTTCTCTATAGGAATCAGAAAGCTGGTTCGGAGCTGTTCGCTCATATCCCTTATGGGGATGTGATGGTTTTCCACGGCCCGCACCGCGGTTTTCTACAGGGTAATAGTCACGACCATACCCAGCCCTGTCCCGAGGGTTCCAGAAATCTTTGTCATGATTTCTGTCTGGCCTGCGAGGAGGGTAGCGCTTATATTGGTGTGAGGGCGGATGAGGTTTCGGGCCCTCACTGGTCCACGGAGTGGAGGAAGGGTTCAGGGCGGATCTTGGTGGATCGGCCTGGGTGGCGCCTTCTAACTCTAAATGTGGGGAACTGGAGTCGACATTGAAGACTTGGGGTGTTTCGGACCGCCTGTTGGGAATTTGTTGGGTTTTGAGGAAACCTCTGAGTGCTAAATCACGCAGCTGCCTGCTAGACAGGGTGCGAGGGCAAGCTGAGACTCCCAACTGGTGACTGGTGTGGGGATGGAGGTTTTGGATAAATAGTGATTTGAAATTTAACTCTTCCTCCATTCCGGAGTCATTTCTAGGTCCGAAGTACGCCTGTCTGAGTCGATTATAATATTGCTGAGGGGATTCCTGGCGTTGCTGTTTTATGTTCAAAGCAGCGGCCAGTCCGGTCTGTGACAGGTGATTGGAGAATTCTTCCTCCAATGCTTGGCACAGCACATCATATCGCGCTTTTACATAGTCTGGCTGACGTTCAATGAAGTTACTGACGTCTCGGTTGGAGGTCAGTTTAATCACATATAGTCTGTCATCTATGGTGATCCCGGGGAACCTTTGGAGGTAGAAGTCAATATCTTTTAGGTAGGAAAAGATATCATTAGAACCGTCAGGTTTGGGATCAAAGCGGGTTATATTACGCGCAATTTTATCTAGGTCCTTGTATGAGGGACCATGAGAGGGTAAAGGTTGAGGGGACCAGACACTGGGTTGCAGTGCTCTGGGTCTAGCAGGGCGTTGTAAGGGACGACTGACAGGAGACACAGGGGAGGGGGAAATACCCGTTGATACCAGAGGAGGTGCTGCAGCAGCTCTAAAGGTTACGGTCCCTGAGTCTGGTTCCTGATCCTCACTATCTTCCTGCTGGCCTTGTCTTTCTGTAGCGGCACTAGGTGGCACATTGGGTGTGACCTGGGGCAGCGTGTTCCCTTCAGCTATTTCGCTTTGAAGTCGACTTAGCTCTGCCTCTACCTTTGCCTGCTGTCGCCGTGACACGTCAAGCTCACGTTCGCTGGCTCTGAGCTGTACTACAGCGAGGAGGGCTATTTGACCTAAGGCCTCAGTTAGGGGCTTGCCCTTGAGGATGTCGGTTAAGTGGTTCTCTACCCACTTAGCCACCATGTGGTCACGATGGGCCTGTGAGGTTTTCTGCACAGTTTCTGCGAGTCCAGGCATCACATCACTGGTGATGCTGGTCAGAACAGAGAATGCCTCATCCCACAAACCTTCTACATATACTTCCGAAGAAAAAGTCCCTTCTGCCATGTTAGCTGTGTTTTTAACTGCGAGGTGTAACTTACTTCTATTTAGTTAGGATTAATTCCGTTAATCCCTTTTCTAACTAAATCTGAACTAAATTCACCTGTACCGAGTGCTCTAAGAGTAGCTGCTAGTATGTATGGTGTTAGAGTTCACTTGTGAATCTCTAAGGGAAGTCTGTTAGTAGGAGAGGGTGGAGTGAAAGTTGCTATGCGCGAGTGAATAAAAGAAGAGAGAAAGAGAAAAAAAAATTTTTTTTTTTTTTCAATAATTAAAATTATTAAAAATTTTGAATTAAAGAATTGTCGAAAAATTTGGATGAAGGAATTTTAATATTAAGTGAGTTTTATTATTAGATATAATTTCCAATTAAGGAATTATGAAAGTAAAAGAATTTTCCGAATTAAAGAATTATTAAGAATAGCGAGATTAAAAGACTCTCTCTTTTAACTGCGTTTGTGATCTGGTATCAAGTTAAAGTGTCAATCTCTAATTACTGCACACTGTCTGCTGTAGTTGTATCAACTTATTATGCTTCCAAGCCTTTACTTGTAATTATTCAGATGTGCAGAGTTTAGAGACAGCCACTAGAGCTGTGATACCAGGTCTTATCAGTGTGAACTGGTCGACAATTTCAATTGCGATAGCAAGTTTTCTCCACCAGAGGGTACTGAAGGTAAGTCTGAATGGCAACAGCGAGCTTCAGTATTTAAGTTGAACTTAAATTGTAATACCAGACTAGGACACCAGAGGGCGACAAGCAAGTTACAATGCAATAGCAGCAATGGACACCAGTCGGCGCTGGTGAGAGTCCCAATAGACACGGTACCAGCAGATACACTAACACAAATGGGAATTTCCACTGTAGCGGGAAGTTTCAACACTAGAGGGTGTTATCAGATTAAAATCTAAAATGGAATAAAGATTTTAAACGCTCAGATACTCTATCAAAAAAATAAAAATTAAAATTTTAAAAGGGGAACAGAGATTTTACACTAAGGTATTTTAAAAGAATTTCATCTGTAATGACAACTTTTAAACACCAGAGGGCTGCTAAACACTTATGTTGTCTCGGCGGACAACCTCCCAACCACTAGAGGGTGTACGGGAATCAAACGTCAAGGGTAGCACCACTTGACCACAAGGAGGAGCAAGGGAGGACACGCTTCAATAGACGCTAGTTATGAAGTATTTTTCCCTGCAATTACGCACTTATACCACAAGAGGGAATTTGTCTTCCTCTGTTTTGGGGGCGTTTTGAATTTCCCTCCTTAGTTTCAGCTCCGCCCCTTCAAAGGGGTTCGTTCCTTTCTGAATATGATTTCAGTTTAACAGGAACAGCTGACGAGAGCAGACTGCTCTTCATACAAGCCGTATTTTCGGCTGTTTAATAACCTCCCAATCGCCTAGCGCGCGATCTCGTTATTAACGCTGGTAGCGACCCAGTTTAAAACGAACGGGGGTATTCGGTTCGGTGGTCTCTCTTCGCCGGGATTTCGCGGCGGGAGGTCGAATCCGACGGCAAAGTCTTAAAAGCGGAGTTTCGCGCTATTTAGACGTGCCCAAGGCCTCAATTTAATGCATGCAAAATGGCGCAGAGCCGCGCTCTTTCAAAAACAACCAAGCTTATTTTCTAACCGGTATATATCACAGAACAGTTTTTCAGCAGTAACAAACACAACACGAAATTACCCACATCAAGCTTTGAATCTCAATCGTTATTCATCAACACACACAGTGGAAAGTATTTCATAAACCCAAGCTGATATTCAGTGTTTTGCAGTTTGCTCATTAAAAAGCCTTTTTCCTGCCCCACGTTGGGCGCCAATAAAATATATATATTTTATATGTAGTGGATGTTGGTCATACACCCCGATACATATATATATAATTTTATAATTTGTTTTATAGCCTTGACTTTATTCAAACTCCTCCAACCTCTGATATTTGACTTAATGAAATTAATTAAGATTTATAATTGGTTTAAGCAATTAAAACATTAATAATTAGTTTGAGAATGAATAATAATCATGCTAAATGAGTTCTTCAGGATTTTCAGAAATTCTAATGAATAAATTGCAAACACTGTGACTTCAAATAATGAGAGTTTTATTAATAAAAAGAAGATATTTAGTTAACATAGCACAACCTTGTAATCTCACGGTGTCCGGCAGGGGGAACTGATTTTGACCTTAAGGTGAGCTAGGCACTTCTAACTTGTGACTAAGGTTACTAACTAAGGTTTAATTAATACAGAATTTATCAAGAACTTAATTCGGTGTTCAGCTCTGGAAGTGCATAAGTTTAGCTTACTTTTCGTCGGTTTTTCACCACTCGTTTGGATGCAGAGGCTCTTTGGAGTCCTGGGAATGGAGGCGTCTCACTTAGTCTCGCGGTTCTTACCGCAGAAGCGTCCAGGCTGAGTTAGCTTGGAGTTCTTTCTTGGTTGATTGAGTTGTCTCGGGCGTACCCGGAGGGTGATGACGCAGGCGGCAGGATCCTCTCTTCGGCCTTCGGTCCGGAGTGGGAGAGTCCAAAATATGGACGTTTAGACGAAAGTTCGCTGGTTGCTGCAGCTCCAGAACTGAAAAACCGCTTCAATAAACTCACTTATTCTAAGACTCTATGGTACCTCGGCAGTGTTTCCTTATTCTGGCCACGAATAAGTTCCCCTGCTTCGATTAGTCGTGAGATTAAGCTTAGGTAGGTAATAAACATAAACAAGATTAAAAGAAAAGAAAGATATTCAAATTACTCGACTTATTAGTTAAACTTCATACTCTTAGCTAATTTCGAGACGTCTCTCGTAAGCTTTTCTGAAGTCTCTGAGAGGGTTCCTTTGTTTCGTTGTCGGCGTGGAAGAGACAGCGTTTTTTTGTTGTTCAAGGTTTCTCGGATCTCCTCGTGGTTGTTGTCTTCGGCGTCCTCTCTTTTTCAGTGGTCCGTTACTTTGTAGAGTCCTCGCGACTCTTCAAACTTCGAACTCCTTGTCTGTCTTGCTGTTTGGCCTTTTCAAGGCTGGCGCGGTCACGCCCTAATGGGAGGCGTCCTCTTTCTGATTGGACGCGAGTCCAGACTCACGTGACTCTCGTGAGGGAGAGAGAGAGAGAGAGTAGGAGGAGGGGGTTTGAATCTGTGATTCATACATAAGGAATATGAGTTTCTCGTATCAAAATTCTTATACCTGTTATCAACCTATAACAATGAGTACATTGGACTATTAATATCAGACATTTACATAAGGTCCCATCTTGAGTACATTGTTCACGTCCAATTCGTGATGATACGCTGAAAAATAAAACATTAATCCATTTTCTCTCATTCAGAGATAAAACTGATCTTTGTAATAGAAACAATCGGCATTATACATCATTTCATTAGAAGGTAGGCATTCATCTGAGGGTACAGAAAGTGACATTCATACGTTCGTTTATACACAAATAACTCAGAGATCGACTATTTTCGCTATTGTCTTGCGGCGACTCCGAGCGAGGTGTAGTTCCGCCAGTGTCCATTTGGTGTCGTTGTTAATCCGTGTTTCAGCTGTTGGTTCACGGGAGTTCACTCGAGGTCACTTTGGTTTGAACATCTGTTGATCTCCGTGAAAGATAAGGATTAGACATTTAGGTGCCATTGTCATAAAAACGGGCCGTAAAAGCTCTCTTCTTTGTTTGAGGTTCCTGTCTCTTTAAGTTAGTTATCTCGACAGTTCCTGTTAGTTAAAAGAGAGAAGGGGGGTGTTGGGGCCATGTGTTACTTAAAAGGGTTCTTTTGATGTCTTTAGATTGGTTGTGTGTGTGTGGGGGCTGCTATGTTGCAGACGAAAAGTCTTCTGCAGACTGGAAAAGTTTTAATTCAAAACTTTTCATTTCTTGATTGTCCGATATTCATATTTGGCTCATACTCCACTACATTATGTTATAATAATCCAAAAAAGTGATATTTTTGTTCTTGTTATTGTTGATATAGAAATGGTCTGCTGAAAACTAATTTAATCAGCTGAGAGCTATTTAATCAGCAACATGAGTTTGCAGATGAGAACTTAGTGTTCAATCCTAGTCTGAGGTGCAAAAGCTCCTTCTTTACCTTCAGAAGAAATTGAGGGTCCCACAGCCTGACTAGAGGGCCCTTAAAAATATTAAAGGTTAGAAAGTAACAAATTCATTATATTAGCCTGTTGTGTTTTATACCATTAATATTACTAACTTTTAATGAGTTTATTAGTAGTTCTATAATGAGTCAATTCGCATTAAACCACTCTGAAAGACTTATTAGATATCTAAGCCATGGAACGATGCAGACATTTTGAAAATTGGTGAAATTTGCCATTTGGCTTCTACAGTCTAACGACAGTACTACTGCTACATAAACTGTTAAAAATAACTTAAGGGCTGGAATGTCTGATAGCAGCTAACGTGATCTAAAGTCACCTAACCTACCTAGAGAGCATTTTAAAACTATGAGCACTTTGAATAAAATATATATTTAGTAAGTGCTGAACTGTTTGTAAATGTACCTTAATGTGTGACGTTCATGTAACTAACGCAGATATCTACATGTGACCTCAGCCAACATTACATCTACTCCTGCCTTAAACTTTAACGGACTTTAGCAACTAGCGATAGCTAACGTTAGCTTAGCCAGTTAAACGGAATGTTACAAAACCCACAAATATCATCCCCATTTATTATGATTCTTTCCCACTAAGACACTAAAAAGAACCATGTGCTGTACATAAATAAGCTAATTAGCTCGAGCACAGCTCCTCCCTTCAGCTGTGGTAGAGCGGGGAGCCGCGGCCGCGCACACAGACTTCCATTTTCAATACTTTATGACATCAACATTTGAAACCTATTTCTTCAGTTTATTTTAGTAAAAAAAACTCTTATTAAAAAAACGGTTTTACGTCTTATTTTTTAAAATAGAAGGTATATAAGAAAACTTAAAATTAGGAAAAATTGTCCACAGCTCAGCATGTACTAGCGGCACACTGGAGGTTTTAGAGTTTTCAAACACAATTTTAAAATGCCTGTTTCAGCACTTTTACACACAGCCCAATATAATAGTTTTTCTTTTATTTTTTCCTCTTGTTATTCTTTGTATATTACATTAATAAGTTATTTTAATTTAGATGTAGTTCCAACTTTTCAACCTAATCATTTTATATCATATTCATACTCATTATTTTATATTTCACAGTTGTTTGGAATGTTAGTATTCGTTATTTTCCAGAAAAAACAGTATCTGTAATTGTAAAAAAGTAGTTAGAAGGTTCTCCTCCAGTTGCTGAGGCTACCACAGCAGCTGTACAGAACATACTTTCAATTTTGAACCAGATAACAGTCAGGGACAAAGTTCAGGGCCGCTGCTGAGCACGGATCAAGAAATGGCCAGGTCTAACATTTGAAAACGTGATTAATAAAAACTATGTATATAACACCAGTGTCTCTGTGTTATATACAATTTATACTATTGTTCCAATCACACTTTATTTTTATAATTAATTACTTCAACATACTGTTTTATTACTTTATTACATTTTTGCATTTATTACAGTCTTTTCCTGTTTGTTTTTTTAGGTGTAGGTCAAAGCGAAGTTTAGTAAGATGTAATACCCCAGCAAAAATACCCAAACAATGGAATCAGTTTAACTTCATTTTTTCTTTTTCACAAAAATTGAAAGAACACTTTCCATGCCTAAAAACATGACTCATTCAGAGGTGATTTATCTTACTTTGTCTGTTACACCCTCACATCAAAATTTTGTCCTTTGTCTATCAATGTATCATGTATTTAAGTTCCGTTGTTGTCACTTCCTGTCATCGGTCATTTGTTGTTTGTTTTGTTTGTCGTTCTCATGCCCCAGTCCTGTAGTGTTGTTTCGTGCTCTTTTCCTATGTTCTAAGTCGTGTTATTTCGTGTTTCTCCTCAAGTTCGTTCGTTTTGTTATTTCTATAATAAATTATCTGTGTTGTAGCGAGTGTGTCCGCCTCCATTAGTCCACCCTTCACGTCCCCGTGACATAATGACCAATCCGCAGAAGGACGCAGCTGTAGCCTATGTTGGGTTTTTAATCATACGCCATGATACCTCTTTGAATATATATTTAATATATATATTTATAATTTGTGTTTATAGCGTTGACCTTATCCAAACTCTTATAATTTCTGATATTTGATCTAATGATATTAATTGAAGTTTATAATTGGCTTAAGTAAATAAAACATTAATAATTAGTTTGAGAATGGATAATAATCACGCTAAGTGAGTACGTCAGGATTTTCAGAAATTCTAATGAACAAACTGCACACACTGTGATTTCAAATAATGAAAGTTTTATTAACAGAGAGAAGATATTTAATTAACATAGCGTAGCCTTGTAATCTCACGGTATCACCGCAGGAGAAACCGGTTTTGACCTTAAGGTGGGCTAGGCACTGCTGGCTTGTGACTAAATTGTTGCTAACTAAGGTTTAATAAATGGTAAATTATAAAGGGATTTACTTAGACATCAGCTCCTGGAAAAGTGTGAAATACGCTAGCTTACTCGTTTGCCGTTTCACCGAGCCGTCGCATCCTGCTGTTTAATCTCTGTGTTCTGGGGTGTTTCTCGTCGTTTCCACGTGGTGAGAGACTGGCCCACTTATGGAGGAGATCTCTTTCCGGTTGAGTTGAAAACTCTCGGCTTCAGGCGGAGCTGCGTCGATCGAGATTTCCCCTCTTTGGATTTTCACAGGCGTGGCTAGTTTTCCACCGGAGTGGAGCGGCTTTTTCAGAGTATTAGCTCGTCTCGTTGTTCAGTTTTCCAGGAGTAATGTCTTCAGAAATCAGCTTATAACGTTAATATATCTGCTATCGACTAATCAAAAGGTTGATATCTTATTCTGGCCACGAATAAGTTTCGCCTACTTTGATCACTCGTGAGATCACACTTCGATGGGTAATAAAACATAAACAAGATTAAAAGAAAAGAAGATATTCAAAACACTCGACGCATTATTAAAACTTCATACGATCAGCTAATTCAAGACGTCTCTTGTGAGCTTTTTTTTCTGAAGCCTGAGAGGGTTTTCTTTGTCTTGTAGTCCGGAAGGAGAAAGCGTCTCTTTGTTGTTTCAAAGTTTCTCGGATCTTCTCGTTGTTGTTGTCGTCGGCGTCCAGTTCTGTTTTCTTTCGTGGTCCGTTACTTCTGTCGAGCTCTCGGGATTGCTGTCGAGCCCTCGTAACCGAATTGTGAGCAGTCGAGCTGCTGTTTTTCAAAGTCAGCGCGATCACGCCCTGATGGGAGGCGTTCTTTTCTGATTGGACACATGTTCAGGCTCACGTGACTGACTTCATGAGACAGAAAAGAGAGAAGGCTGGATCAAAGATTTTAAACAATAAGTAAAAAGATAGACATTTCCCGTATCGAAATTTCCTATTCATATTAGTAACATACAACAATGAGTATACTGGATTATTAATATCAAACATTTTACATAAGGTTTCATCTTTACGCCCCATTTATGATGATACGCTGGAAAAGAACATTAATCCGTTTTCTCTATTAGGAGACAGAACTTCTTTTCATGATAGAAACAATCGGCAACATACAACATTTCATTAGAAGGTGGGCATTCATCTGAGGACACAGAAAGTGACATTAATACATTTGTTTATACACATTTAATCAGAATTTGACTATTTTCCGCTATTGTTTTAGGCGACTCTGCGCGAGGCGTAGTTTCGCCAGTGTCCATTTGGGGTCGCTGTTGGTCCATGTGTAGGTTGTCGTGTAGATGAGTCAATGGGGTTCAACTCGAGGTCACCCCTTCTAAACATCTGCTGATTCCCGTGGGAGATAACGAGAGACATTGAGGTGCCACTTTGTCATAAACGGGATTATAACCCTTCCTTTTTGTTTGAGGTTCCTGTCTCTTAAAAGCATTATAAAAACTTATCTCGATATCTCCTGAAGAGAGGGGGGGTCGTTGGGCCATGTGTTACTTGAAAGTGTTCTTAGGTGGGTGCGTGTGTGTGGGGGCTGCAAGGCCTTTGTCCCCTGCGGTTCGTGGAATGCTGACTTCGGGACCAGATGAAAGTTCTGGTCATAATGGAAAGTTTTGAATTAAAACTTTTCATTTCTTCATTTATATTCTGTCCATATCTATCTTCGGTCCATACTCCACTACACAGCCAACACAGCTTTATCCCTAAAACTCTAAAGACCGCGGAGGATTTACTAGCCTTAAGGACTGATGATCAGCCAACCGTTTTGCAATCTGTCATGGGAGTACCCAGCGAATTTGAAAATGGACTTAATCGCAAGGGATTTTTATTACAGTGCCGACTGTATTTTCAATTCTTAACAATTCTTGTCCTGCTCCACCTGACATTGTCCAGGTAATATTTATTAAATCTCTTCTCAGAGGAGAGGCGTTGCAGTGGGCAGAACAATTAATCAAAGAAAAGGCCCTTGAACTCACTGTTGAGATATTTTTAAAACTCCTAGACGAGAGATACTCACTGCCTGCTCCCGAGGACGTCTCTGCAGGAACCCCAGCTATCGAAGACGTCTCTGCAGGAACCCCTGCTCCCGAGGATTACCCACTCAGGTCCAGGGAGATTTTTGGGGCGGGGTTGGGGCTTAAGGGTAGGGGCTGTTAGCCTCAAATCACTGGACATGGGAGGTGAGGCTAACAGGGGCGCATCTCTGGGGGAACTACGATCAAAGAAGTCCCTCAAGAGTGCACCCATCAGTGCCCCTAAACCCGCTAAATCTACAGCTCGTGCTCGGCGAGCAGCACGAGCCCCTGCCTCGGTGGACGTCTCCGCTCCTGTCTCCGAAAAGGTGGTGAATCCAGCCGCTCCTGACCTCGTGAATGCGGCGCCTCCAGCCGCTCCTGACCTCGTGAAAGCGGCGCCTCCAGCCGCTCCTGTCCTCGTGAAAGCGGTGCCTCCAGCCGCTCCTGTCCTCGTGAAAGCGGCGCCTCCAGCGGCTTCTGTTCCCGTGAAAACGGCGCCTTCAGCCGCTTCTGTTTCATCAAAGGCGGCTTCCTCAGCCGCTTCTGAACCCGTGACTGTGGCCCCGGCGTGCTCCGGGTCGCGTCCATAGGTCGGCCCCATGGACTTCGGGGCCGATCCCCAGAACTGTGCCCAGGCTGGTACCTCAGGTTTCCCAACAGACTTTTGCCAGTCCTGGGTACCATCCAGTTGTATTAATTCCCATGTCTGTCCCTGTCATTGTTCCTGTTTCTGTTATCGTCCCTGTACCTGTGTCTGCTTTTGTTTCGGTTCCTGTCCCTGTTATGGTGTTCATGTCTGTCCCGGTAAACGTCATGGTCCCTGTTCCCCTGCCAAGTCCAGTGCAGTCCCCTGTTAGTCCTGTCCAGTCACCATTTAAACCCTCTGTCCAGTCTCCTGTTCACTCCCAGTATCCATCCTCAGTCTCAGCACCTGTCCAGTCTATGTTTCAGTCCCCTGTCTCTGCTCCTGTTCTGTCTCAGTCCCCGTTCAGTGTTCAGTCAAATGTCCAACACCCTGTCCAGTCACGTGTGCTTGCTCCTGCCTTGTCTCCTGTCTTCTCACGATTCCCGTCTCTTCTTTCTAGTTCTGTCCAGTGTCCACTTAAGTCTAGTTCCTTGTTCCCAGTTCCATTTCCTGTCTTGTCCTGAGTCTTGTGGTTTCATTTTTGTTTTGTTTCTCCTGGCCCCTCCTGCGCCAGCTCCTGGGGAGTTTAGCTTTTTCGCGCTCCGGGAGTTGCGCGTCTTAGGGGGGGCATCTGTCACAGCCTGGCCCTATCTTGTTTGTTTTCCCCTGCCATGTGGCTCTGTCTGTTATTGTCCATGTCTCCGCCTTTGTTCCGCCTCCTTGTCATTTTCCCTCGTTATCTGTGTCAGGTGTCTCTTGTTTGTTCATGTATTTAAGTTCCGTTGTTGTCACTTCCTGTCATCGGTCATTTGTTGTTTGTTTTGTTTGTCGTTCTCATGCCCGTTTCATGCCCCAGTCTTGTAGTGTTGTTTCGTGCTCTTTTCCTATGTTCTAAGTCGTGTTATTTCGTGTTTCTCCTCAAGTTCGTTCGTTTTGTTATTTCTATAATAAATTATCTGTGTTGTAGCGAGTGTGTCCGCCTCCGTTAGTCCACCCTTCACGTCCCCGTGACATGCAGCTCTTCAAATAAATGGAAATTATGACCTAAAATATGCTTGACACAACACATTTGAGTTCAATTAAAAAGAAATGACCAGGGGTGCCCAAATTTTACTATGGGTGATATATATATATATAATCTCACTGTAGCAAATGCAAGGCTCTAAAACATAAAGAATCTTTAAATTCATGCTCTAAAGCAATGATCGCGTCTTTTTGATCACTGTATATTTTCGTCACTTTGTCAATCTGTAGTCTTTGCTCCACTCTGTTCTACAGACAGTAGATAAGTGTATGACCCACAGGTCTCAGTAGAGCACCATTTTATAGCAGTTAACACCACTATTATGACCTAATTTTAATACTTCATGAGTCTATAAACACAACATGATTATAAGTTTGCTACATTCCATAAATAAAAACACTTCTAAAAAAGTGCATGAGCAAGAAAATAACCCACATACACTATAAAAGGAGGACAGCAGGAATGAAAAAGAAAGATAAAAAGAGGCAGTGATGAGTCAGTTGCAGCGGAACAAGCTTCAGCCAGAACCTGCTTCTGCGTCTGAAAGAAAACAAATTGTAAAAGGCAAGTGATTAGACATTTCTCAGACTTCTTTCCCACAGAACACAGACAATGTGCCATTATGTGTTGGAATACATTATCGCAGAGATATACAATGTCAATTATGAAATTTCTAATGTGTTCGACTGTGTATTGCACTGGAGACTAATCTATGCACAACCAATAGCAGAGCATTGTGTGTTTCAGTTTCATGTTTTCAGTTTCTGATGCAAACTTTATTACACAAGGAGCTCTGCCTACTTTCCCTTTCAGAGGCAAGCGTGGTCCACAACTCAAATGCTGTGAAAGGCCTTTTGCATCAGGGTATTTGCATCTAATATCCAACGCAACTAACAATTTTCTTCTTTTTTTATAGTCAAGGTAAATACAGCAAAAGTTTTCTTTGGTATCGTATATTGTGTTGCCATTGTCACATTTATATTTATGTCTTGGTATTATTATTATTCCATTGTTTACCAGTATAGTTTATATGGTTTCTTTATTATTATTCATTCATTCGTTGTCTTTAACCGCTTGTCCAGTTCAGGGTCACGGTGGGTCTAGAGCCTATCTGGAATCATTGGGTGCAAGGCAGGAATACACCCTGGAGGGGGTGCCAGTCCTTCACAGGGCAACACACACACTCACACACACACACTCACACCTACGGACACTTTGGAGTCTCCAATAGCACCCACCCGGACACAGGAAGAACACACCACACTCCTCACAGTCACCTGGAGGAAACCCCCACAAACACAGGGAGAACACACCACACTCCTCAAAGACAGTCACCCGAGCGGGACTTGAACCCACAACCTGGAGCTGTATGACTGCAACACTACCTGCTGCGCCACCATGCTGCCTTATTAATAGTATTTCATACCGAAATCATGAAAAAAATATTATTTTGGTAAGAACATACATTAATAAAAACCCAAAAACTGCTTACCTTCTGTATTCCCTCTCCTGCAGCATACAACTGGCTGTAAGGCAACAAGACACAAAATAATACAGTAATAAAACTGCTGTTACTATATAGTAATAAGTTATTTAAACTGTATACACTCAAAAAAAGGGTTTGGGTGGTTGTTAGTTTACCATAAATGAAACATGCTTATTTGACACATATTAATTAAATTGCATATAAACATAAATTCATAATGTTTCTTTAACTCAAATAAATGACATTTTTGCACTACTTGATTATTTCTTGTAACCACAACTTAATTAATTTGCGTTCATTGAAACTATCCATAGCGAAGCCGGATATGACGCAACAGAAGACGACAAAACATTTTCACACCGCGGTTGTTTTTCTTCAATGGCGTCTCAGGTATGTAATTACTTTACAAAATCCACTTTCATCCATCTAAATACAGGATAACGGAGATGTTTATCTTATGATATTGATTGATATTATTCTTTGATTGAGTAATATTAACATTTGTCGCGTGTGTTATATATTTTAAAAAATTAATCATGCTAATGCTAGCGCTATACGGCAGGTATGTCTACGAGGATGTTTATATATTAACGTTATTCTGCAGTTTCCTTCAACATTCTTGAAGCCTTAATTGTCTTTAGAGTTGGTCTAGTTAGGGTAGGAAATGTGCAGTACCAACAGTGGGATTCGCTCGTCAAACCACGGACATGTAATGCGGCTGATTGACTTGCTTCCTTTTGACGTTTACGTGCACGTCCCAAACGCAAAGCAAGTTCGCTGTTGGGTTAGTATTAGGGACCTGGGCACACCAAACTGTGACAGTTATGTTACGACCTGGTCTAGGGCAGACCGCAACACAAAAAAAATGAAATAATGGAGTGTGATGAGTGCAAAAAAAACTACAACTTAGGACAGTTTTGTGAAGTGTATTGAGGTGATTGATACAGTTTTGTGACCAGGAAAGTGACTTCAGGAGTGACCCAGGCCAAAACAACAAATAAACCCCACACTAACTACTTTTAGGTACACTAACTAACCTGTGAAAGACGACAAAAACAAAGACAATGTGCTAACCTTACTCCCTTGCTGTGTATAAACAGAGACAAACCCCAGTTCCTAAAACAAAACGGCAGCCACTCCCTACAACTGGTACTAGTTACAAATGTGAACAATGACAGACAGGCAACACTCACAAAAAAATTCAACAATTAACAATTCAAACACGAATCGAGTTTCAACAGCGAAAAAGGTAACAATTGAGTGAGGAACCATTCCTCCCGGGTGTGACGTAACTCTCTCTTTTATGGCTGATGGTTGAAGCTAAACCATGGACACAGATTCCGGCATCCGGCATGCAGTCAGTCAGGAACCCAGGACTGGATACTAGAACATATGGACAGGACAGGACAGAGATACGAGAGAAACATCCATGCCCATAACAGTTATCTTTGAAAATTGTCATTCAAACAGTGTTGGGTGATATACAATTGTTGTTGAAACCCTTATTTCAGAAATATACATTTTAATAATTACGATAAAAACTGTTGCTTATTTAGTGTTTCCCTTCTGTTTACAGGTTTTGAGTGTTTAGTTGCAGTAGGATTTGGCCAAGTTCAGTGGTAATTTTGTTCTTTTTTCTATTTTAACATTTGAGTGAGAGCTCAAAGTTTACAGCTGTAAAGTGTGACCCCCACCCTTTCATTCTCTTTAATTTTACTCCATATAAAGAGTTATTTTTGTCTTAAAAATAGTTCTACATTAATTTACACATTTAATTATTAAGGTTTTTTTTTCATTATAAAGGGTGCTTTGTTTGTTTTTGAGAAACGTGGGAATGTAATCTCAAATATTAAAACATTACAAATTGCAGCACAGGCATTATGGTCGGAGCCAGCATTACCCTTGCACATATTTGTACTGTCCATGCACTTTTAAGACATGGAATGCTCTTTTGATTTATTTTAATCAGAAGTATGCAACATCCTCAGCAAGCTCAGTTGATCATATTTATTTGTTTGCATATGCAGAGCTATCATCTGAGGGGAATTATTTTGGTCATCTTAATACATGTTGTATGTTCTCTGGTTGTGATTTTCAGTCAAATGTCTGTGAAATATTTAAGTCCCATAAAATGAATGAAAAACAGAGATCACACTCATCATTCATTAAGTGATTTTAAATTGTGTAATTTCCATCTCTCAGAAGCCTGCAGTTGAAATTGAAGAGAAGCAAGATGATGTTTCTGAGACTGATGATACATTTAGACACTATTATACGCAGATAGACCACAATATTATTGTAGAACTAAGTGCTCCTGTATAGTCAGTGGAGCTGAGAGAATGGGCAGTGAGTTTTGATACAAGGTAGGTGTTCCTAATCCAGTGATCATTCCATGTATTTTCTTAATTGGTTACTTCTCCCATCTTTAGAGGGACAGCACTGAAGTCAAAAGAGGATGTTTGCTTCGAGCTTTGTATGTCTACTTGAATGAAGAGCCGGACAATATCTTTCAGGAGTGTATGGTGAGTAAATTTGTTGAAATACTGAAGTGTCATGTTTGATAGCTCTACACGTGTAAATTGTCAAATTGTGTGGGACCAAGTATTTAAAAAAAAATTATATGTTTGCGCCAAGTGCATTTGCTGGTGGTGTGGTTACAGTGACGTACTGAGGTGAGGGAAGAATCATGTTTTTTAGACTTATGCTAAAATGTACAGCTGAGTGAGGCCCACCTACACTCGGGGTGCTGCTCTTAGGAAGTGCAAAGTGGCGCAGGCACCATGCCTTATTCCTCGGAGAGCCCCAAAGAACCATGTGACACTTTCGGCTGCAGACAGAAATTAGAAAGATGAGGAGCAGTGGGTCCAGTGTGCAGTGAGTCCCAGCATTAGCAGCAAGCACTGTACTCTAAGCCAGGACTAACTGCTCTGTGCAAGTGAGCTGCTCCTGCTGGGTGTAACCATGCTCTCGGGTTATTGTTGCTGACTGCAGCTAGAGCTGGGTTCCAGTGGTCCGCAGAGCTCTTCTAGGTGCTTCTTTTCTTTGAGTAGCTCCATCCTCATCCTCCTCCACTTGTCCGAGAAGCACCAAGAGCAGCTTCAGAGCAAGATAGAAAGATGGTTGGTAGCCCACTGCTCTGTTTTTTTGTGTGCATGTTCTCTAATATGGATGGGATAAATGCAGATCATTTCTGTAAGGGGTTAATAAATGCAATTTTTCTTCTACTGTAGGATGCTGATGTTCCTGCAGATCAACAGGGAATTGAGCAGACTGTCTTGAGGGATCTATGTGATCTGAGTTGAGGGAGCTGAAGTTGCAGACCTGCCTGTGGATATCGGAGTGGTCATTGAAGGTGTAGTTGTTCTAGAAGGCCTGGGCAGTGTGTCCTTTGCCATTGCAGTGTTGCTTGGCCTAATATTTGTTGAGTTACCCACCCAAGTTAAGATGGTTTTTGGAATCAAAAGTGTTTCTGGAACTGGATGCTAACAAACACTCTCACAAAGCACAAGCACTGAAAACCAAGCTATTCTGTGAATTGAATGGTGAGGCCATGATGACTGGATGCTTTTTGATTCTGGAAGTCTTTTTCAACTGTGTTAATGGTATGTTACAATTCAAATACTTAATTCTTGAGGGCTACATTCTAATGTTTTATATGTAAACCTATGCTGTATTGTTAAACATTTTGTGAATTTGATTTCTGATTAGGGGGCAGCATGGTGGCAGCAGATAGTGTCGCAGTCACACAGACTGGGCTTCCTCCCACGGTCCAAAAACACTCAAAAATTGTCCATCGATGTCAGTGTGTGTGTGAATGTGTTGCCCTGTGAAGGACTGATGCCCCCTCCAGTGTGTGTTCTCGCCTTGCACCCAGTGATTCCAGGTAGGCTCTAGACCCACTTCGACCCTGAACTGGATAAGCGCTTACAGACATGAATGAATGAATGAAAGCTTGGAAAAATTCTGATTGTTACAGCATGTATGCAAGGGCTGATAGATATAATTAATGTTTATGTATGATTTAGTTTATCATTTAGATCATGTCCCATATTATTCAAACCTGAGACAAAAAAATCTAGATCAACCCTTCTGCTCTCCAGAAGTTAGTCTTTTTTCCCCTCTCATGTTCCATTCATTCATTGTCTGTAACCCTTATCCAGTTCAGGGTCACAGTGTGTCCTGAGCCTACCTGAAATCATTGTGTGCATAGCAGAAAAACACCCTGTAGGGGGCGCCAGTCCTTCACAGCACGACACACATTCATACCTATTGACACTTGAGTCGCCAATCCACTTACCAACGTGTGTTTTTGGACTGTGGGAGGAAACCTGAGCACTTGGAGGAAACCCACAAGGACACAGGGAGAACACAGTAAACTCCACACACAGTCACCTGGTGAGGCATTGGAACCCACAACCCTAGGATCCTGGAGCCAGTGTGATTGCAACACTACCTGCTGCGCCACAGTGCCACCGCCTTCAATAATTATTATAATCCATGTTTCTGACTTGTGGCCTAAATACTAAATATAATGGTTGGGAATCCCACACAGGGATTCAGCCTAGTCCTGGACTACATATTCTTTTCAGTGGAAAATCAGTTAAAAGTGCGGTGTAATCCAGAACTTTGCTTAATCCCTGTCGGAGAAACGACTCCAATGAGCCCAGTGGACAATTAATTTTGCTTTTGGTCTCTTACATGCAATATTATATATTAGCATATTGTACAAGCTTTGTTTTAAATGCAAAAATTGATTTTAAAAATGTGCACATTCAAATTGTGATCCAGATATTAATTTGAACGAATCAGCCATACTATATAAAGCTAAGCAAATGGATATGCATGTGAAGCTCTATCTGCATTGTTCAAATTTTTATAAGGTTACATAATGAACAGACATCAAGTACTCCTGATTTAATACTGATTATTGTATTTTGTGATCACTTTTAGCAGCAGGTTGTTTAAAAATGTCTTTTGTATTGACATCAAATTTGTATTATTGCACTTGTATAATTTCTCCAAATATATAATTTGTATAATTTCTCCAAATATAGCTTTTGTGCATTTGCTACATGTAAGTTCTGTTTATTTCTCTGCACCTTCACACAATTAAGGGTTATTACAGGCTTTACATTTAAATATCATTTTAACTTAAGTATTCTGTGTTGTAGTAACATAATCAAATTAGATGGAACCACTGTCCACAATAAAGTTACCTAAATCCAGCAAAAATATATTAGGTTGAATAAACACAAGTGAAAAAGTTTCACCAAAGACAATATATGCATGTGCAGAAAACTTAGTTAAAATAAGTTACAATTAATTAATTTAATTGGTTTAGGTGAACATTATCACTTTGAGTTGGATTGGCCAAATCTGGTTGTCTTGTTGTCACTCAAGTGTTTTGTGTATTTCCAAAAAGATATTTTCATGTTGAAACTACACAATTCAGTTGTGTGGAACCACTGTCCACAATTAAATTAAGTTGGTTTAAAGAATTATTTTTTGGAGTGTAGCATTTAAATAACTATAAGTTACTATTACTTATTATGACATTGCAATAATACAGCTATAACTGTACAGCAGTAACAAACATATAACACAATATGCTATATATATCCTATAGAAAATTGAGGCAAAATGAAGAGAAAGATTAGATTTATGAATAATTAACCAAAACTCACATTTGTAATTGTGCCTTAATGACGATTCATCACCCAGACCACCACCGGAACAACCATCAGAATCACGATCAGAATCACAATTACAGTGATTATAAGGATTTTGTAAGTCTCCCAAAATGTCTCAACAGCTACCAAACCATGCAAGAAAAAAAAGGATAAATGTCATAAAGATAATAAGCAACAAAACATAATCTTAAAAAGTTTTAAAAACAAAGTGAAAAATGTGTGAAATTTGAAACTGAGAAAATGTTAAGAATAGAATTTAATTCAAGTGGGGTAATAAAATGACATGTAATAAAATATATATATTTAATTATTGTGAGAAGTTATTACTGTGAAAAATTAACTCTGACTTACACGCCTTCTGCTCCAAATCGGAATCCTTGGTAACTACAGAAAAACAATAATGAATCCCTAAGTTTAATAAAGACAACTGATTTTATGCAAAGGGGACAGACATAGGTGCAAGGCCTGCTGAAAACTCTTTAATAATTGAATTGAAACATGGGGGAAATGTGGATGGGCCACCCAAGTGCTTTCACTCAAATTCCCTGTTCTCAGGGAACAGATGAATGATACTCACCTGTGAAACAGATCTTAAGGTTCATCTGAAAAAGACACAAACACAACATGTTAAACTTTTCAACCTGTTATCTGATTTGGAAGGAAAGCAGAGATTTTTTCCATTGTTTTCATTGTTCACAATCTCAGCCAGAGTGCTCAGAACACAGCACTATTTACACACAGGTGTGTCATATATCATGAGCAGCCTCTGCTGAAAATGGTGTACAAACAAACAATGACCCTTTCCAGATTCTGTTTTCCTAGTGCTGGAACAAAGCAACTTTTTTGCTTCAGAAAAGAAAGAACCAGCCTAAGCCCACAACATGTTACCTGATATTATATTTTTGCTTGGTTATGAAGATTTATGGATACACCTTAATAAAATGGGAATGGTTGGTGATATTAACTTCCTGTTTGTGGCACATTAGTATTTGGATCCAACATTTGTTTTTTCAATGGGAAGAGGGTCATGTGACACATCAAACTTATTGGGAATTTCACAAGAAAAACAACGGATACTGGAAGCCTGTGCTAGCATTTCTCCTGTGGTGTTACTATCAGTGTGTGAAGAGTGGGAGAAGAGTGGGAGAAGGTTGCATTGACAATCCAACACAATGGGCAGCACTTTGAACACATTTGATAAGTGGTCAGAAACTTGTGAATAACTCATAAAAGAATAAAGTTACTTTAAAACCAAGCACACCATTGTTTTTCTTGTGAAACTCCCAATAAGTTTGATGTGTCACATGACCCTCTTCCCATTTAAATAAACAAAAGTTGGATCCAAAATGGCCGACTTCAAAATGGCTGCCATGGTCACCACCTATCTTGAAAAGTTTCCCCCCTCCCATATACTAATGTGCCACAAACAGGAAGTTAATATCACCAACCATTCCCATTTTATTAAGGTTTATCCATATAAATGACCCCCCTGTATATATATATATGTGGTTGGTAGGTGGATTGGCGATTCAGTGTCTGTAGGTGTGTGAGTGAATGTGTGTGTGTTGCCCTGTGAAGAACTGGCGCCCCCTCCAGGGTGTATTCCCGCCTTGTGCCCATTGATTCCAGGTAGACTCTGGACCCACCGTGACCCTGAACTGGATAAGCGGTTACAGATAATGAATAAATTTATTGTAACTATTTACATTTTATTTACAAACTATTCACAACACGGCATAAGGGATTAAATCTGATGCTATTATGGCAGATACAAAACTGAAGTGGTATAATTTAAACCAAACACAAATACATTTTGTATTTTCTTTTTACCCTTTTGTCGTCACAGATGATCTTCAAGTAAACCTTCGGCAGAGGGAAACAATTTGTTTTCCCTGATACATTAGCACTGCCAATAAATTGGTCCTTCTAAAAGTCATGTGCAGAAACAAAGAGAAATATATAATGATGTTAGAGCACCAATAAAGCAATCTTTTTTCCAATTTGCATCCAACTGCTACATTTATAACCTGGATATTTTAAAATTAAAATTTAAAACTTGTGCTAAATACATGAAAAATTACTCACGTCATTGTACAGTCTGTGGTCACATTCTTTACGTTCTTCTAACATACTGTTGTTCAGCACCTGTGTGGTCATCTCGTTTTCACAGCCCACCAGGATGCAATCTAAAAAACAAACAGGTTGGCATAAGTAATCAACTTTATATTTGTTTACAGTCCACAGAGTCCTTATTCTTTGCTTTAATGTATTACAACTGTTGACCTGCTAATGGTGCTTTTCCACTGCATGGCTACTCAGCACAATTGCTTTACCATTTAGGCAAATCTGGTGTCTGGTACGTGGAACCGGGTACCTTTTTAGTCCCTGCTCACTAGTAGTTCCAAGCGAGTCAAGTAGGGATGAAAACATGCTTTAAGACTCGTATTGACCACAGAAAACATGCTGCATTTTTCTGCATGCCATAAAGGAATTGAGGTATATTTAAACATAAGGCCTTAAGCACAGTATTAAGAAATGTTCACTGTTTCATATGTTTAGACGTATGCTCTGTGTCTGTGCTCCACAGAGAGAAATGTTTAGGATAAGCTGTCAGTGAGGGTAGGAGACTATAAATATTACCCCTCCCTTAGTCCCTTAAACATGCAAATGTAAACCAACCTCTACGTTCACCATATTTGGAAAGGAGAAAGAACCATATAGATCTGGGTCCTAGCCAAGAACAGGGAGAGAGAATTTGAGCACTGAATTGAACACTCCTCTCACGGGATCCTTAAGAACCCGTAAGACACTGTTTCTGTAAATAAAGATGTATTTACACCTTTAACCGTGTCTGCGGAGATTCTTTTCCATCACCTGTCTTCACAACACAGCAAAGTTAACAACAGAATATATAACACACTCTAAAAATCCTTTTTATCCACTTTATTTATTAATTTAATCCACTTTATTTGAGGCTCTGTGCTCTTTCTTTAGGTCGACACAAATAAGGACACCATCATGTTTCCTGCTAAAGAACCTACTATTATTTGGTTCCAGCTGAGAACTAACTTCATGAACCAATTTATGTTGCTGGAACCAAACTGAATGGTTCCAAATTAGGTTTGCAAACAAACCAAACCAGTTCCTCACTGGTGGGAAAGACCTTAAAGAGACATATTTACACAATGGAAGACATCCAGCACAAATTAGGAGTTTGAAAATCTCCAAGCTTTAGTAGCGATCACTTTCATTTTTAATCAATGTTTTTAGGTCTGGAAAACTCTTGTGAGAGCCATATGAAATCTGGGGTGTAGACCTGTGATAAGCACAATAAACGGGGACATGTAAACCTTGCAACACGCTGATTGGCCAGAGAGACTTGTCATTCACAAATAAATACAGACACCCAGCACAAACTCCCATATATAGTTCCTGATCGTTTACAGATACACTGTAAAACATTTCATCAGCTTTAACTCAAAAACATGAGTTCAAGAGCTGCCTGATGTACTTAATAGTAAAGCTACTATTTATTTCAACTCCTGACTTTAAGTTAAGTGTGGTTTTGAATTCCTTTCTACAAGTTGATTTGATTTTATGTAACAATGCCAATTCCTTGTTAATAGTGTTCAGTTAAAGTCTGTCTTTATCTGTTATTTTCATGTTTATTTATGTATAATTCCACAAAATGTATTTGTTTATTTAACTTACCTGACGTGTCTGTGGAACTCCGGTTGGTGTGTGGAACCTTTCTTTTGTTGGTTGTTTTTTTTTTGTACCCCTACGTTTGGTTTCCGGGGACAGTTTCGCGCCCATCCTTCCCCTTTTCTCAGTGGCATTTGGCGGGAGCGGTGAGTGAAAGTTTGGGAAGTTGAGTAATTTTAAACCATCTGTAATAAACAATAATATCTTTGTTTGGTTTGTGTAGAGGTTTAGAATGAGTGATCGCTAACCGGAGTGTGAAATTTTGATCACTGTTTTGTCAGGTATGTTTTATATAATCAGTTGTATTCAGTACATTACTGTGTGTGCTCTCCCCACGCTCGCCCCCTTTTCTCTGTGGGAGCGGGGTTTAGAGTGATGGGTGGCCAGATCAATCCCTCTAAGCTGAGACACTTGGTTTTCCTGAATGCAAATCTGCCTTCCAAAAAATAGTTGAAGAAAATGTTAAATCAGTTAAATGTTTGTTGACAGTTGTGGTTGTTTTAATCACTACCGTTGAATGCTGCTGTTTTGCACTTTGCAGAGTATTTGTGTATTACCCAGAAATGGATGATTATTTAATTTAATAAGCTATTTTGTAATACCTACCTTTTGGGTTCCATTGGCTATACTTCAGAGTTTACAAGTGATTTTTTAAAGGTGTTTAAATAAAAATCCAGTTATTTATACAATTGGATGTGTGAGTGCAATCAGTGAGTTATTACAAGACAGCCATAAAAACAATTGGCCATTGCAACACTATTTATTATTTTTAATATTGAACAACATTTTGTCCATATAGTCATGTAAAATGTAGGTAATATTGTTCTGTACCAGGGGAAATAAGTGGTAAAACAAAGAGCCATTTAGGAGCCGAAAGAGCCGGCCCGTTAAGAAGAGCCGAGCAAAAAGAGCCGGCTTCCCAAAAAGAGCCGAAATTCCCATCACTACATCAGAGTAGAGAGATTCAGCTGGAACCTCACCAAAGTTGCTGTGTTTCACCCAGGAGGGCGAGGCCTTGGACAAAACACAGTTCTCGCTACAAAGAAAGACCTAGCAGGCCCATACACCAATAAACACCCCAGAAACATTCCAAATATTACCTCCACCCTCACAGCATACTACAATGAAAATAAATCCCCAAAATTAAACCCAGAATAGTGAACAATTTGGGCCTGCAGTGCATGCTGGGAGCTCTCCCTGAGCATACCAAAGTCCCGCCCATAGCCGTAACTCAGTTTCAAGTTCATTTCATTTCTTCAATGTAATAGGGTTAAGATTAACATTCAAGTGTTTGTATTAACAAGTGTAATATGAAAATAGCTGCTTACACTCATCAACAGGTTGCCATTAGTTCCAGATGTAAAAAAACAAAAAACAGAAGAGTTTAGAATTAAATTATTTCAGAATGTGTGTATGTCTGGGCAACCCTAAACCACTAAGGTCTGTGGCTAGTGGCTACCCTATAACAGGGCAAGTTATATTCATTCGTGTATATTCCAGTCATTCCAGGACACCTTAGCACACTTTAGGATGTAACATAGACAATCTAGCTGCTACATGGTTTGACTCTATCTCTGGGGACTTGATGGAGAACACTATGTCTTACACCTTACTATTAAATCTGCCTCTACTACAAACTATAAACAGACAGATCTATTATTACATATTTCACTGAATAGCCACTGCCTATTATAAATACCTTTTGAGCATTCTTTTTCATATTCTCTCAGTGGGCAACCACAAAATGGCCCACTGAGGTGTAGCAGACCACAGCTGTAAGTGTTTGCGAGGGCTGTAGGGTGTATCTTTACTCATTGTGGTGAGTAAATGTCCATCGCAATGTCCCTCTTTGTGCCTTTGCTGTGAGGATGGAGGGGGGTGAGAACCACAGGAAGTTTAAAAAATGTTCAGTGAAATAACAGCGAAGTCCACTTTCATCATTGCATCAGTGTTGGAGCTAGAATGCGTGTGCGCTAAGGATGTATATCTTCACCACTAAGGTCGATTCGATACGCATCTCGATACACTGCCACCGATACGATATAATTGCGATACACTGAAAACCCTTGTCGATGCAATACAAATCACTCCTGTTCAGGATACGATGCAATTCAAAAATGATTTGATAACGATATGACTTAATTATAAGAGGATTTAGTTTGATAAGTAATCATTCGATACAGTTAGTTGAGGTTAGTTGAGGTTCTGCTTTACTCTCTGTAACGATCTGAGGGATGTATGCATCTGGTTGTTTTCAATGGAGTAAAACCAATACATAATATAAAAAATGCATAATTCAATACATTCAGACAGAGAATTACATTTTATTCAGTTGAATTACTCAGTTATATTCTCCGTCTTTATTTATACAAAATGTATAAAACATATAAGATGAACAGATTTCAAAAGTGCAGTATTAAAAATGTGCATAGAGAAAATTATGATTTGCAACACATACTATTGTCTGCTAGACTTATCTGCTACTCCACACCGTGCCGTCGTGGAGGTTCGTCGTGCCGTCACCAGGTTTGTCGCGCTACTAACGTATTTTATAGCCCCACGGCATCGCTTGCAGATTGAGTGCATCTTGTTAAGTTGACCACCTCGCTTAAAAAACCCAAAATATGGTCACACATTTGATTTGTGTGTCTTTTTGGTGCATTAAATATCTCTTTGTCGTTGCTAATGCTCTCGTTTCCTTCCATT
Organism: Hoplias malabaricus; assembly: GCF_029633855.1. Lineage (NCBI taxonomy): Eukaryota > Metazoa > Chordata > Actinopteri > Characiformes > Erythrinidae > Hoplias > Hoplias malabaricus. The sequence continues at coordinate 7,411,452 of NC_089809.1, forward strand.
TTTGTTGTGTACGTCTGCGTGCTTGAGTCCGTGCCTGAGGACACGATGGTGCATTTATGTTGCCTCAGAAAAAAAAAGAAATCAATAAACAAATACGTTGACTCAGAAAATACGTTAGAATAAGGAGTAGATACTTCAAAACAAAACACCCGATTTAACCATGGTATTTGCCGATGCAAAAAGGCTAGAGGAGATGCACCGTAAATTCACCCGCAAATTAAACCCGATGCAACTTGAATCTACCGGTGCAGTCGCATCGCAGACGTGTGCCGAACCACCGATGTGAATCGGATGGGGATCCCTAGTGTGCGCGGCGCTCTTTTTTCTGAGAAGGAGGTGTGTGCGTGTGTGTGCGCGTGCACGAGCTGAACTACAGGCTGGGTAGGGCGGTTTCCTTTGCGCGTCTCGTGTACTGTGTAATACTACGTCATGTGTTCCACCATTCGTTTTTATGGAAAGTAAAATACGCGGGACAGAATACGAGGGCGGACCGTTAAAAACAGACATACACCTGGAACACCTTGCTCAAGCTTAAAATTCATTCAAGTAAATATAAACACACCGTGATTCCAGGTAGGCTCTGGACCCACTGCGACCCTGAACTGGATAAGGTTTACAGATAATGAGTGAATAAATGGATAAACTCACCGTTTAAAGCTGAACCGGAACCGCACCCTATGGGAAGCCGTTCAGGAAATAATTATAATGTACTTTGTACATATATATTGGTTTATGGAGAAACTACTTGGTTTAATGGCACATACATTGGTTTTAAACTGTTGGTTTGTATATATCGGTTTGTGAGTATATATTGGATTATCAGTTTATACATTGGTTTCCTAGCATATATATTGGTTTGTATGTATTAGTTTGTTGGTATATATATTGGACTCTCAGTACATACATTGGTTTCTTGGCATATATATTGGTTTGTGGGTATATATATTGGTTTGTGGGTATATATATCGGATTACCAGTACATACATTGGTTTTCCAGCGTATATATTGGTTTGTGTATATCGGTTTGTGGGCATATATCGGTTTGTGGGCGCATATATTGGTTTGTTTATATCGGTTTGTGGGCATATATCGGTTTGTGGGCACATATATTGGTTTGTGGGGGTGTATACTGGCTTGTTTATATCGGTTTGTGGGCATATATCGGTTTGTGGGCGCATATATTGGTTTGTTTATATCGGTTTGTGGGCATATATCGGTTTGTGGGCACATATATTGGTTTGTGGGGGTGTATACTGGCTTGTTTATATCGGTTTGTGGGCATATATCGGTTTGTGGGCGCATATATTGGTTTGTTTATATCGGTTTGTGGGCATATATCGGTTTGTGGGCGTGTATTGGTTTGTGGGCGTGTATTGGTTTGTGGGCACATATATTGGTTTGTTTATATCGGTTTGTGGGCATATATCGGTTTGTGGGCACATATATTGGTTTGTGGGGGTGTATACTGGCTTGTTTATATCGGTTTGTGGGCGCATATATTGGTTTGTTTATATCGGTTTGTGGGCATATATCGGTTTGTGGGCACATATATTGGTTTGTGGGGGTGTATACTGGCTTGTTTATATCGGTTTGTGGGCATATATCGGTTTGTGGGCGCATATATTGGTTTGTTTATATCGGTTTGTGGGCATATATCGGTTTGTGGGCGTGTATTGGTTTGTGGGCATGTATTGGTTTGTGGGCATGTATTGGTTTGTGGGCGTGTATTGGTTTGTGGGCGTGTATTGGTTTGTGGGCGTGTATTGGTTTGTGGGCATGTATTGGTTTGTGGGCGTGTATTGGTTTGTGGGCGTGTATTGGTTTGTGGGCGTGTATTGGTTTGTGGGCATGTATTGGTTTGTGGGCGTGTATTGGTTTGTGGGCATGTATTGGTTTGTGGGCGTGTATTGGTTTGTGGGCATGTATTGGTTTGTGGGCATGCATTGGTTTGTGGGCGTGTATTGGTTTGTGGGCATGTATTGGTTTGTGGGCGTGTATTGGTTTGTGGGCATGTATTGGTTTGTGGGCGTGTATTGGTTTGTGGGCATGTATTGGTTTGTGGGCATGCATTGGTTTGTGGGCGTGTATTGGTTTGTGGGCATGTATTGGTTTGTGGGCGTGTATTGGTTTGTGGGCATGTATTGGTTTGTGGGCGTGTATTGGTTTGTGGGCATGTATTGGTTTGTGGGCATGTATTGGTTTGTGGGCGTGTATAATGGTTTGTTTATATCGGTTTGTGGGCGCATATATATAGGTTTGTTTATATCGGTTTGTGGGCATATATATTGGATTCTGTGCTGCATGGTAGAAATTTGCCGCTCAGTGCTGTTCAGCGAGTAGCCTGTTTTGATTGTGCTGCGCGATTTTAATGAACCTCAGTTTGGACAAACTTTTGACATATTCCAAATAAAACCGAGTGGCCCGGTGACAGAGCTCCGCGATTATAAATACTAAATAAAGGTCATAATAAAGATAACAAAGCTCAGACTAGCCGATTGGATTACGTACTACAACAATGTGTTTTCTACGACGCTGAAGTTAGCTCCTGATTCGCAGAGCCGCGGTGAACGAAAGGGACTGTTCGATGTGTACATAATGCTGCGCACATTGCTTTTAACGCTTCATGGACTAATGAATAGCGCTAAATACAGGAAGTAACAAACTGTTTAACCTCACAACACACAAAACAAGCCATAAACATGTACGAAATCTTTTCTTTGTTCTTTTACAAAATATGCCCACAAACCGATATAAACAAGCCAGTATACGTCCCCACAAACCAATATATGCGCCCACAAACCGATATATGCCCACAAACCGATATAAACAAGCCAGTATACGCCCCCACAAACCAATATATGCGCCCACAAACCGATATATGCCCACAAACCGATATAAACAAGCCAGTATACGCCCCCACAAACCAATATATGCGCCCACAAACCGATATATGCCCACAAACCGATATAAACAAGCCAGTATACGCCCCCACAAACCAATATATGCGCCCACAAACCGATATATGCCCACAAACCTATATAAACAAGCCAGTATACGCCCCCACAAACCAATATATGTGCCCACAAACCGATATATGCCCACAAACCGATATAAACAAGCCAGTATACGCCCCCACAAACCAATATATGCGCCCACAAACCGATATATGCCCACAAACCGATATAAACAAGCCAGTATACGCCCCCACAAACCAATATATGCGCCCACAAACCGATATATGCCCACAAACCTATATAAACAAGCCAGTATACACCCCCACAAACCAATATATGTGCCCACAAACCGATATATGCCCACAAACCGATATAAACAAGCCAGTATACGCCCCCACAAACCAATATATGCGCCCACAAACCGATATATGCCCACAAACCTATATAAACAAGCCAGTATACGCCCCCACAAACCAATATATGTGCCCACAAACCGATATATGCCCACAAACCGATATAAACAAGCCAGTATACGCCCCCACAAACCAATATATGCGCCCACAAACCGATATATGCCCACAAACCGATATAAACAAGCCAGTATACACCCCCACAAACCAATATATGCGCCCACAAACCGATATATGCCCACAAACCGATATAAACAAGCCAGTATACGCCCCCACAAACCAATATATGCGCCCACAAACCGATATATGCCCACAAACCGATATAAACAAGCCAGTATACGCCCCCACAAACCAATATATGCGCCCACAAACCGATATAAACAAGCCAGTATACGCCCCCACAAACCAATATATGCGCCCACAAACCGATATATGCCCACAAACCGATATAAACAAGCCAGTATACGCCCCCACAAACCAATATATGCGCCCACAAACCGATATATGCCCACAAACCTATATAAACAAGCCAGTATACACCCCCACAAACCAATATATGTGCCCACAAACCGATATATGCCCACAAACCGATATAAACAAGCCAGTATATACGCTGGAAAACCAATGTATGTACTGGTAATCCGATATATATACCCACAAACCAATATATATGCCAAGAAACCAATGTATGTACTGAGAGTCCAATATATATACCAACAAACCAATACATACAAACCAATATATATGCTAGGAAACCAATGTATAAACTGATAATCCAATATATACTCACAAACCGATATATACAAACCAACAGTTTAAAACCAATGTATGTGCCATTAAACCAAGTAGTTTCTCCATAAACCAATATATATGTACAAAGTAAATTATAATTATTTCCTGAACGGCTTCCCATAGCACCCGAAACCAACAAAGAAAATGAAATTAAGACTCCGCATGGTGACCCGTCTCCTTCTGCAGCCGGACTGATCTGCACCTGTATCGGTGTGTGCGCCTGGCACATAACCCTCCCTCCACACATCGTGTGAGAATGTGTCGATTGGCGTATTAATATATTAATCCGCCATTTAGTGTCATGTTTTTTATTGCAGTTTCATTTATTCATTTACCCCCCCCCCCCCACATTTGTTTAGCCCTCAGAAAGAGGGCTTTTGTGGATATTTATGTAATTCATATTCAGTGCCAAAGCGTATCCTATGCCAGGGGCTTATATATATATATATATATTATTCCTAAATTATTTACAACAGTGTATTTAAAATATGAAAAAGACAAATTTACAAATAAAAACCAAAATTATTTATTAACTACTGAGCAGTGAATCAAATCAGTAGTGTATTAAAGTTTACATTGTACATATTACAAATAATGTACATGGTGTTTAGAAATAGGTACCAAATAAACACGAAAAAAGTATGCCTTTTGATTTTCCTATGAACTTTGAACACATTAATAGAAAAATATGATAATATTTTCTTTGCCACTTACAGGAAGACTGACACGTACACACGTAGAGCATCTAAAGATTAGGCCCAGAGTTTGTTGCATGTTTAAACATGTATATATCATCAGTAATAATGTATTTCATGATGTAATGCTTCGTTATTTAAGATTGAATGGGCTTGTTGTGCAAGAAAACATTGGAATTTTATTTGGGGTCTTTTGTGACTTACAACCCTTCGTGTGTACCACTGCATCAATATGTATTTGTTTTGTAATAGCTTTCTGTTTGGTAGCTATTAGTGGCAGACAACACTGTGAAAACTGCCTACTCATGTTTTTCTACAGTGGAGCGTTTCACATTCACTCCACCTCAAGGGTTTTGTCTACAAATCCATACATGTTTCAATGCAGAAATAAATTGCCGGAGCAATGCTTCATTGAACTTAATGGTACAGTCTGCACAGAAAAGCGTTAATTGAAACTGGACGCTTTGTAGAAGCTGCAGATGATTTAGAAGCTGGATGAATATTTAATTTAATAAGCTATTTTGCAATACCTACTTTTGGGTTCCATTGGCTATATTTCAGAGTTTACAAGTGATTTTTTATTAAGGTGTTTAAATAAAAATCCAGTTATTTATACAATTGAATGTATGAGTGCAATCAGTGAGTTATTACAAGACAGCTATAAAATAAGCTAAGCAGAGTTAGTGTTCTCTGGACTGATGGAGCTCAGATCTTTTTAATCAGCTGCTCTGCTCAAACTAATCATCCAACATCAGTAACTGACCTCACTGATGTTCTCACGACTAAATGCAAACAAATCCTCACAGCTATGTTCCAACCTTTATAGGAGTCACAGATAAGAGGATGTTACAGAATGAAAGGGGAAATAAAATACCAATTAATAACTTTAATATTAGAAGAGGTGTCCATGCATTTTTTGCCATGTATCATTCCTTTCGGATCTCTTCTAACTTCTCATTCATTCCTTCATTCATTTTCATCCCTATCAGGGTCACAGTGGGTCCTGAGTTTGTGGGCAATTTCACACAGAACAACTGACCCACCAAATTGTGGCTTTGGACTGTTGTGGGAAGACAAGGCACCCAGAGGAAACCTGCACCGACATGGGGAAAATACACCAAACTCCTCACAGACAGTGACTCGAGGTGGGAAATGGATTTAGGACCCTGAGTATCTGAGAACTGCTGCTCACTTTCAACATTTAAAGGAACACTAGATTATATTTTAATCTTCAAATTTCAGCTTCAAAATCATTGTGATAATTCACTGACCTGTAACAGAGAGAATAGAGCCTCTGTTGTTGCTCAGTGTTAAATTACACTCTGTAACTTTTGGAGGACGATAGGAGACCCCCTGCGAAATACCAAATTTTACCTAGAGTTTCTTTAAGTAGAACTGCCACTGCAGTGTGCACCTTAATATATATTTAGCATCTGATAGTTTGTCTACCACTCTTCTTTTTTTGGATCCCAAAGTAAAATGCTGAAACTCCAAAGTCAGTGGTGGCCAACCAAAAAGCAGTACAGCAACAAAACATAAAAACGGGATTAGTAAATATGAGCGTCTCAAATGAAACAGGGTACAAGGTTGATTCTTTTACTTAATATACATTGGATCAGCCATAAAACTAAAGTCACCTCCTTGTTTCCAAACACCATTCTCTCAGCTCCACTGACCACACCGTTCTCAGTGAATTCACGAATAGTGGAAATTGATTTACAGATTTTCAGAAAGCTTTTAAAGGAATACAATGTAAGAAATTGCTTTTCTTTCTCCTGGGTTCCACCGACTTGAGAGAGATTCACATCGGTCACGACATAACACTGGCCCAGTTTTAATTATGCTGAACCACTGCTAGCATTTGCAACTTACTTAGATAGCAGTGTCGTTAAACGTATGAATGTTGAGCCTGAAGAATGTGTAATTAAATAACATGATGATAACTACAAGATAAAAACTATATAACTCATAATAAACATTGGACTGTGTTATTACAAGTATAAAGTGTAACCACCCAGTAACTGAGAGAAAAGCACTTACCCGAATCTATGTCTAATGCTAATAAGTGTGTTAAAGTTAGCAAGTGCTACCACTGCATTCATCTGTGACTTTCAAAAACTATGTCATCAACAAAGCTTAGGTTCCACTGACACAAAGTGTAACTCAAGCCACTGCAACCCACAGAAAAGCACTTATTACTAGGGAAGCATAGATTTAAAAATGTTTTGGGTCCATACGATTACCCTTAATTAGCACCTTGGCGTAGCCAATACCGATAATAACCAATAATTTTTATCTTTTTGTAATTAAAGCAAATTCACATCACTGTAAAAAATGTCTGTGAAATTTACAGTGGAAAACTGTAAAACCATGACAGTAAATGACTGTAAACTCTAAAATGGTTGAAAACAGTTTTTGTAACAGTGAAACACCTTAAATAATTTTATCAGCTAAAATACAAATTTTTACATCTCTTTACTGTAAAATATACATTATTTCACTGTTAACACACAAACCATTAGGGGACGGTACAAGTGTCCAAGGACTGGGAGGAGCTGAGACTCATTAGGGAGCTCCCAGCATGCTTTGCTTCTCCATATTTTCTGTGATTTTCTTTGTTTTTTTCTGTCTTTGAGACTTACTGATTTTGGGTTGCATTGGGGTGATCACTGTGTGTGTTTGTGTTTCTGTGCATGTTATGTCGAGACGTGTGTTGGTCAGGAAAGTTCACCATCAGCCTGTGTTCCGCGTGTGGCCCCCAGATACCGAACATTTCTTTAGTCCTTTCAGCAATATCTCTTTTTAAGGGCTGAATACAGGATGCAGTTTGGCTGTATCTAAATATGGCTATATCTCAGTCTCCTTTCTCTAATTTGTCACACAATTTACATTTTATAGCAAAACAATATTTCTTTGATATTTTTATGTAAATACCATGTTTTTTACAGTGTATATCTGTTTTTTTAACAGAAATGTACTGTAAACAAAACAGTCCTTAAATGTAAAATTTATGGTCGCCAAAAATGTGACCGTATATTTTACTGTGAAATTCTGGCAACCACAGCTGCCAGCATTTTACCGTAAATGTTACGGATTTGTTTTACAGTGTAGGATTAAAGCAAAACAAATTTTTGTTGTCATAGGACAAGCCTTTTTTTCAGTATTTGTACATTTCTATACTATTTAATTTGATCTTTTAAGTTTATTAGGTGTAGTTCATTTATACTTTATTCAGAGATTTACTGCTGGTTCCTTATTAATGGTTTCTAGAGAAGCACTTATTAGTGCAGCACCAGCTTTGTTTTGGAGAGTAAGGAGAGAGTGTTTGAGTGAAGGGCTCCTGCACTGTGGTGTTTGAATCTTGCTGTTGTTTAACCTGATGTGTGTATGTGTTTACACCACTATCTGTGTATGTGTGTACTGAGCTTCAATAACTAAACAAATGTACATATCAACAAATAATATATCGGCCACCGATATATCGTGCATCACTACTTATTACGAGAATCAATGTCTAATGTTAAAATGTGAGCTAATCCGGCTAAAGTTAGCAGACACAGCCACTGGTTTATCCCTCAATAACTCTCCAAAGCCTGATTATAGCTAACACTTTCACCAATGGACACAGCAGCACACAAAGACAGTGCAACAACATGTTATTATTTACTATTCCAACAAGGAGTCTGTCCTTGTGTCCTCATGTCTCTCTCAGCTCCCTCCACTGATTAAACTCAGGCCAATATTAACTTTTGTATGGCCGCGCTCACTCTCCTTCTCCTCCTTGCTCCCTCTGACAGTTTGATCTCGTCACAGCCTCTGCCGTAATGTCCATACTAGGAATACTGTGCTAGATCTTTCTTTTAGCAAGCTAAACACCCGTGATCTATGTGCTGTAAGACATGAATAATGAGGGATTCAAAGAAAAGGGAAACCTTTTCTGGAGAATATATGAAAGCTCTGTAGATCTGTAGCTTTTTGGATGGGACACATCTGTTAAAAGGCCTTAAAATGAAGTCTTTCTTTAAAAAGACATGACTAACACAGCAAAGCCATCTTTGCCTGAAATTATTAGCTGAAGATCAAGTCTAAAGGTTGAGACCAAGCCAAAATCAAGCAGTTCCCCGAGTTTACATCATTGCAAATGCACCCAGGACGACAGAAATAACACTTCTGTAATTCTATAGTACATTTTCTTTTGGCTCTGCTGTTTAAACAAAAATCACAATTACATAGTTACACATGGAGTATATTAATACCATCCATGGTGTCCTCAGTGGGTTTGTCTTTGTGTTGAATATTTTGCTCATGCCTAGCCGTAGTGTTAGTTGTCTGTGATAATACCTCCAAAATGGCTCCACAGGGAAAAATCACGTGACTAATAAAGGCCAGGTAAACACCATCACCAGCAGATGGCAGTTTACCACAGAACATCACTGATTTGTGTTTTGGGCTGTTCAACTGCTGTGAATTTAAGGTCTAAAACTAATAGTGACAGAAGAAAGTAACATGGTGCATCATAGGTTTTGGCAAGTGGAGCCCCATGTTGTGCACTAGGTGCCCTTTGTATTTTTCACCCCTGCCCTTCAAACAGTCTGAGTCCACCACTGAGGTGTGTTATGTGAGCCAAATGATCATGTTTAATAGGGGAGGGCACTTTTGGGTCATATGCATTTTGTGACACCATCAACGTGCTGCATGTTGTCTGGGGTGTTGGTAGATTGCGACAGTATCGTTATCACATCACTCTACGTTTATCATCAGTTTTATGTATATACTCCCATATTCCCCTTAAATAGGTGTGTTATTAGGTACCCAGTGTGCTTGCAATAGTATCCTAGGGTTTAATTAGTGGTTGCTATGGTATGCCACATGCTTGTTAAGGAGTTACTAGGTACATCAGGTTGTTACATGCATTGGGATTGCTATGGTACACATGGGGATTCTTTTATTGTCCCTCTGCTACAACATGTTTTGTGTAGTGATTAATCAAGTGCAAATAATGGATTAAACTGTATGGCATTTGAAGATTTTATTGTGCTCACACATTCATTAATAAATTACACATGCATTCATATTTATTTCAAAATAAACAGTCAATTTCCTTAGACATTCTATAGTTTTTTTTCTGTATCTCTGTTACCAGCACCTTTTTCACACCAAACCAGCAGCTCTAACTGACTTCCCCAAAGAGAAGCCTGGTCTTGAATGAATCAACCTGCACACACAAAACAGGAAAAGTTGGACAAAGTAGAAACATGTGCAAAGGTTTTTGAACACTCCTGGTCAAATTAAAGTTTTGTTTCCTAAAGACAAATACATCTCCCCTACATTATCTACTACACTTCTGCACATTTAAATTCCATTGCAGTTTCTAATTTGCTAATTTCAACATTAATGGGCAAAAACATAGCATTTGCTAAATTTACAGCAAACGTAAGTGTTAATTATGTTCTAAACTGCTCCAAAATCTGAAAAAAATGGCATGTAAAAGTAAACACAATGTACAACAATTCAGGACAAAATATGTAGGTTCACAAGGGATATCTGGTGACTGTAGATGTACTTCTAATTCAGAAAAAACAAGTGTTCTGCTGGGAATTTCTAGATATCCAGAAAATAAAGGAGTGGTCTAAGTCTGCAGATTTAAACAAACCCTTTTTCTTACAGGCAATGATGATGATGATGAAGAAGAGCAAAGCAGCACTGGAACCTGAAGCAATAGCAATCGCAACACCTGAGTGGACACAGATTTACCCTGTTAAACTCTTAATTATAGGGATCATCACAAAAATATGGGGTATTTGGTGAAAAGAAACCAACCAATCCCTCCTTTTTGAAAATGAGCTACATGTAACTTTTGGAGGAGTGAAGGAAACCACCACTCCTCCACTGCTCTTGTGGCTTCCTCTGGTTTTTACAGCACTGTACTGAAATCAATAGATACATACATACTAATACATACTAATAATCAATAAATACATACATACATTCACTCACACACTCATACCTACGGATAGTTCTGAGTAGCCAATCCACCTACCAACCTGTGTTTTTGGACCATGGGAGGAAACCCACAGGAACACAGGGAGAACACACCAAATCCCTGCGGAACGCTCGGCAAAGTTTAAATAAAAACACAAAACAGAAATATGATAAATCTCTCCTCAAAAATGACCAAAGTACAATCTTCAGATCTTTCTGAGAATGGTGTGGGCGTGGCCCAATACTAATGACCATGTGTGACTCACAGCTCTCTATCACTGGAGAACAGAATGCTGTTCACGTTACCATGGCAACCCAGCCTCAAGTCATGTTTTTCTCTGAACTGCGGTTGTCATTTTACACAAGATAACATTACACAATAAAATTGCACAGGCGGGTAGATTTAGCATTATACCGCAATTCATGTACATACCTACGGAAGTCTTAGTGTCTTATTTATATCATATGCGCTACCAAAGGAAAACATATTTTCATGCAGTTCACAAACTATTTTTTTTCATTACACAATTAATGTAAATGTTTTAGATATTTTTTAAAGAATTAAAATATTTGTATTAAGAGCTACTTTTGTACAGAGGCCTATTTTGCATATTGTCCTATTATCAGCAAATCTCAGTCTTTCCATTACCATTCTCCTGGTATGGCTGCCAGAACAATTTAAGAATGTTATTAGGCTAACTGATTATTCGGAAACCCTTTGCACAGCTGAAAAACAGTATACTAATAAGGGAGCATGATATTCTAGGTTAGCTTAGTATCTGAACCATCAGCAGATGAAAATATCTTACCATGCTGTTAACTAATCCCTTCAGAGAATAGCACAAACTGGCTCTAATAAGGACAGAAAATAGAGTGGGAGGTCCTGATGTACAACTGTGCAATAGGATAAATACCTTACAGTGTGCAGTTTGAGACAAAGACACCTCACTGTTTGTCAACTGACAGCTGCACTAAACAGAACCCATTAAACCCTTGAGCATCAACAGTGAAGAGGAAACTTCAGGATGTTGTACTTCATGGCAGAATTGCCAAGAGAAAGCCATAACTCAGACTGGCCAATAAAAGGATAACACTACGATGGGCCCAAGAGAAAAGACACTGGACATTGGAAGATTGAAAGAAGGTTTTGTGTACAGATGAGTCCAAGTTTCATGTATTTGGATCAAACAGAAGAACATTTATGAGGCACAGAATCAATGAAAATGCAAGACCATGCTTAATGCCATCTGTCAAGCATGGTGGAGGCAGCGTGATGGTCTGGGGATGCTTTGGAGGTGGTAAAATATGAGATTTATATAGAGTTAAAGACTTTGAAGAAGGAGATTTTTCAAAGCCATGCCATACCCTGTGGACAATGCTTGTTTGGGGTCAATTTCATCCTACAACAGGATAATGACACCAAACACAACTATATAAACACAAAAATATAAGGAGTCAGCCAGAATTCTGACTGTAATGGAGTTGCCAGCACAGTCTCCTAATCTGAACCCCATTGAGCTGTTGTGGGAGCAGCTTGACCGTCTGGTACAGAGGGAGACTGCATCAAGTTAATCCAAGTTGTGGGAGATGTTCCAGGAAGAATGGGGTGAAATCTCATCAGATTACCTTGAAAAATTGGCAGCCAGAATGCCTAGGGTCAGCCAGGCTGTAACTGCTGTAATGACTTTTTTGATAAAGGCAATATTTGAAGTACACAGTCATCTTTTCCATTAAATTCAATATTTCTTACTCTGACAATGTCTGCATGTCCTATTTATTTGCTATATTTCTTAATGTCTTAATATATGTGCGTTTCCATTGAAAACAAGAACATTTCACAGTGTTCTAAAACTTTTGAACGGTAGTATATATGTTAACAATTGTATAAACTGAATACTTTCTACAGTGTCTCCAAATTGGTGCTTTCCTCACTGCTACTCCGCTGTATTGCCGATCAAGTGGGTCTGCTTTCCCAGCTGCTACTCTATTCTGCGCCACGGCCAAGCTCGGCTACAGTCTCCACTGATACACCGCCAAACACGCCAACCAAGTGTTAAGTCTGTACTTAAACTTAATCCATTCAGGCTCATTCTATATTGATTTGTGTCCTGTTTTGTGTTTATGGCTTTCACTCTCTCCCCATAGCATGGGTGAATAGCTAGATCGCTCACTAATGGCTCCTAAGCTTTAGCTCACAAGTTTCTTTGACTCAGAGAGGAGGCGTGGCTATGGTAGCCTTGTGATTGGTCAGGGTAATAGTGACATAAGCATTACCCACTTTTAGGACTGCCCATTCTACATCGACAGGAGAGTAGTATTAGTCATTTTTGAAGAGAGATTTATTATATTTCTGTTTTGTGATTTTATATAAACTTTGCTGAACGTTTCACATAACACCCAAGATTAGAATTATACAAAAAACCCACAACATTTCAAATTGGTTTCCCAGGGGCTTTAAATCATTTACTTGATTCCAGATTTTTCACTGACTGTACCCTTATCTTGCATCTTATCTCAGAAATGCCCCTGAAAAATTAAAAACCTGTACTTAAAAGCTGTTTTGTCACAAAATAACTGAAGAGATACTGGATTTTTAAAGAGTTTTTTTCTAAAACTGATCATGACTCAAAAAAAGCTCCTGTATATTACACTAATACCTCAAAGGAGCAGAATGGAGCAAAACTGTTTATTAAGCTCTTTTGTTCTTCTTTTTTTTTTGCCTTTAAAATTATAAATCTACTAAGTCTAGTACATAATTCTGATACATTCAGGTTTCAGAATAACTGAAAACCTGAAGAAGTATTAATGGAGAAAATAACTGCTACTTTAAAATTTCTTAAAACACAATGATACTCACCATTATTAGAATCCTTCAGGGGGCAGTTGTCTGAAAGAAGGATAAAATAAATAATTCTGTGATTTCTGAGATGGTGTGTCAGAAATTTATTACAATATTTGTTCCATAGTAACACATCATAGCAACATTAACATTATTTTTCCAATCACAAAACTTAGTACATCAACAGAATTCAATCAATTATATAAGACCGGAAGTAGCTTACTTACAGGAACAGTCGATAATGGTCTGTGGATTAAAAAAATACAATACAGTGGTTTTATATCAGTCTGTATATGATAATAGTAACTTTAAAGAAATCAATATGTAATAATTTTGGTCTCACACGTTTCTTATAATATATGTTGGTATGCATGTTGTATTACAGTACCATAAATAATTGTGTGAAAAGATCTGGGTAGACCTGATGACATGGCTTGTGGAGAGAAAACCCACAAAATGTAGCCTGTACATTTTATTTTTTATGTTTTATTTTCTCAAAAATATGACACTCTTTAGTAATTTACTTATTACTTAGTAATGCACAAAAATAATGCTCCATTTCCAATATTTGCATACAGATCAATACTATATATTTCTGGAATATATATATATATATACACATCCATAATTATTGGCACCCCTGGTTAAGAAGTGTCCTTTGGCTTCTAATAAATTCTTTTTTTTTTTATAATATATATATAAATAAGACAACAATATAAAAATAGAGAAGAATCTAAGCTTTAATTCAAGTCCCTTTATTTGGTGAGTGAAAAAAAAAATCACTCATTAAGAAATAAATCTTTTGAATGAAATCATGTGTGCCACAGTTATTGACGCCGCTGGTGTTAATACTTTGTACAACCTCCTTTTGCCAACAAGACAGCACTTAATCTTCTCCTATCACTCTTCACAATATGGAGAATACAGAAAGAGGATTCTTCACGCATTTCTCTTTGCATAACCTCTCTAAATCATCCAGAGTCCTGGGTCTTCTCCTGTGCACTCTCCTCTTCAGCTCACCTCTGGTTTTCTATTGGGTTGAGGTCTGGGGACTGAGATGGCCATGAGAGGAGCTTGATTTTGTGCCTTGTGTGTTTTTGAGTAGATTTGGCCACATGTTTAGGGTCATTATCTTGCTGAAAGACCCAGTGATGACCCATCTTCAGCTTTTGGGCTGAGGCCACCAGATTCTGATTCAAAATGTCCTGATATTTCAAAGAGTTCATGATCCCATGTGTCCTTACAAGGTTCCCAGGTCCTTTGGAGGAGAAACAGGCCCAGAGCATCATCGATCCTCCCCCATCCTTAACAGTGCGCATAAGGTGTTTTTCTGCATACTCATCCTTGGTGTTATGCCAGACCCATTTAGAGTGTTTGTTGCCAAAGAGCTCTTTCTTGGTCTCATCTGACCAAAGCACACAGTACCAGTTAAAATCCCAGTACCACTGGCAAACTCCACCCATTTACACTTATGAGTATAACTCAGAAAAGGCTTTCTCCGTGCATGCCTCTAAACAGCTTGTTGGCATGTAGATAGCGCCTGATGGTTGTTTGAGAGACCTCTTAACCCCAAGATGCTACCATTTGATTCAATTCTCCTACAGTGAGCTTTGGAGAACGTTTTACTTCTCTTACCATCCTTCTCACCAGTGGCGGATGCTGGTCTTTCAAGGAGGGGAAGCTCAATTTCGGCCTACATCATAAAATGTGTCGGTTTATTTATACGTAAATTCTACCCTCCGTTCCTTTTCAAGAAAATGATCTGTGACCCTGTCGTACCAACAAGGCGTCTTTTCCAGGGACTTGACTAGTGTCCTCTCAATGGCCAGCAGAGCTAGGCTGCTTAAACGGCCTTGGCCCATGTGAAGTGTGTCCGCCTGTGCTCCCACGGATCTTTACACCAAAGGATCGCTGATTGGTACATTTGGCTGTCAATCAAAAAGGGATTCAGCCTCAGACAGATCATCCAATCATCATGCAGAAGCTGAGCGTCCGGGCCAGCCGAGGCCAGCCCACTGCCCCATAGACCCCCAGAGACACTGAGCGTCTGATGGGCGGGACAAAGCCCAACATTTATCCGATGGCTCGTCTTGTTTCGCTCCACTTCGCTGCTTCTCCATTGAACTCTGTGGACGCTCAGCATCCTCACTGTTTAAAGCACTGTGAAGCTGCGGGAATGATTGAGAGGAAAGCCGCGTCTTTACCAGCGATAAGAAGCTGATTCTGAACAAAGTTGAGCGCGTTGTAGTGCATATTTATTCAATGACATGTACACACAACAGTATATATTTGATTACTTGTTTTTTTACATTTTAGGGGAAGCTGAGCTTCCCTTGCAGTCTTAGAGCAATCGCCACTGCTTCTCACTGTGTGTGGGGGCGAGATACACTTGCGTCCTCTTCCAGGCTTTGTCACAGTTTGTCACAGTTCCAAATGTTTTGATGCATCTGCAGGTGAGTGGCTATTTTCTTGTAGCCATTGCCTGATTTATGGAGGGCGACACACATCTGCTTTACTCGAACAGTGTGTTCTCTTGTCTTTCCCATGTTTAAGAGTGAGTAAGAGAAATCGGCCTCTGTGTAACGCCATATTTATACCCCAGGGAAACAGTAAGTGAGGAATTACTAATTACAGGTTCCTAGACACTTAGATCCACTTTATACACTACAGTAGAAATGACACAAATGGTTCAAATACATTTATTTCCAAGAAATTGTTAAAGGTGCCCATAATTGTGGAACAGGTCGTTTTATGGGAAATAATTATTTCTTAGTCCGGATTTTTTCTTTATTATTTTTATTTTTCCACTTGAGTGGAAGGTTGCTTTTTTCTAAAATGTTTTCAGTGAGATTATGCTTCTGCAATAAAAAATTAATTTATTTTATGGCTTTTAACACATTTAAACTAGGGGTGCCAATAATTATGGAGGGCGCTCTATATATATATTATATTAAGTTTTTAGATTGTTACATACTTGGCTCAGTATGCCCCTCTCAACTTTGGTGGTAACTCTAAACCCTGTTTTAATCACAGTCTGAAAACCTGAATCCTGTTGTTTTCGCCTTTTTTTATATAAAGCTTATGTTATGGGATTTATTTACATTTATGACATGTATCAGACATTCATATCCAGAGTGGCTTGCTATCCTATTTTTATATTTTTTGCAGTAGTTTGGTGTTCATGCTCAAACTTGGAAATGAACCCTAGTCGGTTTTGTGGAGAGCACAGCAAATGTTTTTGATCTTCATTGTTTAATGAAAATGCATTTTGTTTCTTTTTATGCTTCTGCTTTTTTAATCATGTTTTGTTGTCTTTGATTGTCTATCTTTTGCTGTAAATAAAACATTAGCCTTGTGCCTGGATCCTATGCCTCTTCTGACCTGTTTAGTTAAAAGAGGGCTTGTAAACAATAACAGCCACATGTAGGCCTGTATCATTCATTCACACACTCACACCTATAGACACTTTTTGAACAGCCAGTCCACCTTCCAGCTTGTGCATTTTGTCTATTCTCAGTATTATGATATAATTCATAAAACAATTTTTGTTTCCTACAAGACAAATATTGGACTGCTTCAAACATTCTTAACCAGACAACAGTTTTAAACAACACTCATAATTTATTTTTATTATTATTATTATTATTATTATTATTATTCCATTACTTACCCCAGTACAGATATTCTTGTGCTTGACATCTTCATGACAGGACACCAAAGTTATATTTTGAGACCCATATTTCAGAACTAATGCTTTATTAAAATTTTCCTCAGTGGCCACCACAGAGTCCTGGGGGAAAAAATATTGTATGAAGGTTGTCAGTGCTCTCCTCCAAACAAGTTGCGCTCCTAAAATTTCACAGCAGTTAGGAAAGAAACAGTGAAGCTCATTTGCATCATACGATTGGAGAAGAACTAAAGTCTAAAACTAAAAAGACTAAATTCAGGAGGGATTACAGTAAAAATTCTATTTAACTCTTTGAGTTTAAAGCAAAATTGCTGTCTCAATTAAAGTTCTTCTCAATCGAAGTGAAACAACAACACAGAAAACAATCAGTGATGTTGACAGACAAAATGAACACTCACATCAACACGCCAGTTATAAACTGTACACTCCCGTATGTTTGGATCCAGTTTGTAAATTGTAGAGCCATCAGGGTGTGCTTCAGCTTTACAGAGGGCACTGCTTTCAGCTTTACATGGTATCAGCAGGACCATCAATAAACCTGAAAAGACATCAAAGCATTAGTGGTAATGAAAACCAAGAAAAATCATCTGAATAGCAGCCATTATTTTGGAGATACCAGATAGGAGAGAAATAAAATCTCACAGCTTAGAACAAGTTGTATTATTTAAATAAACCTCACTCATGATGATTTGAGGGATAGAATTTCAAGCTGTGTATTAAAATAAGTAATGAGTCAATGCTTTATATCCCTTACATATGGGTTAATTCCTGAAGGGCAAGAGATCAATCCCCCTCTTGGGTTTCGTCCTGCTCCTAAGCTTCTTAAATGTGAGGTGCCCAATCGTACAGTTCCACCCTGATGCCCCTCCTCGAGGACCCTAGGGCAACTGACGTGACCCAGGATTAAAAAACATCACTTACTCTCTACCAGTAAGGTACGCAAACGAGTCCACAGTCTTCTGAATGCGTTCTGTGTATTAAATACTTTATTTATATCCAAACAGCCGTTAGAAATAAGCCTACATATTGCTCATTCATATTCGCACGAAGCCTTTTACATACAGGGACAGAAAAAGGAGTCAGAGCATGTAGGATCAGACGCTAATTTAAGTGGTTTAGCATTGATAATAATAATAGTAATTCTTTGTGTGCAAAACTGCATGTAGAACACAACACATTAACATTTCGCGACGGATATTTACCTCAGTGTAAGAGTTAGCTTAACGGTTAGCTTCCTTTTCTCTGAGGGGAAAATCGAAGTTGGGGGCGCTAATAATCTTAGCAGTACTGGCTCCTACTTAAACAAAAGGGTTTTTATCTAAAAACATATTTTCTTTCAAAGTCAAGCAAGTCTTGGACATTAATCTATCGCTAGTAGCGTTCCTCTTCTCAGTCTGGAGAAGACTCTTCCGAGTAAAGTTTACAAAAACGCTTGACAGCTGCCGTCAGAATTAGTGACCCCACTGAATATTAATTACATAAATGTACTTAAATCTGAGTGTTTATAAGGTTTATAGGGAGATTCAGTGGGAGTCACAAATTCTGACGGCAGCTGTCAGAAACCCACTATTCCAAAACTATGACGTAGCGCCCACTGGGGTCACAGAATTCGACGGTCACAGAATTTGGTGTAACACCGGCATGCAGCGCACAGTCAGGCGACGACCAGTCGTGCAGCGCCGGGTTAAGTCGAATAAGCATATAATAATATTTTCGTATTTTAATGCGCAAATAAATCATAGTCTTTGATAGTTTGGGCATCAATTCTGTGAACATGCCTGTATAAGGGGATAAGTCCTTCCCGTTACATAAATATCAGCTTGTGTGCCATCCGGGGCTTGTGGCAAGGTCTACCCATTTAATCTAAGATTAAATCTAATTATTATATAATTATATACGTGTAATATTATGTAATTCTTAAAGAATTTATTTAATCTATAATTTTGTACTTATTTTACATTTTCCATATCATACTGAAGGTATAGGTCATAAAAATATATAGGTAGTTAAGCCTTTTTCAATCATTTGTCAGCCTCTTTAATTTATTTTCTACAGTTCAGCTAACACTCGGAGACCGCATGCTGAATCCAGACTCAAAAACCGCAAGGTCTGTATTTGAAGATCTGAATTAAATTGATAAATTTGGTGACACTTCATTGCGACAGTAGGGATTCATTGCGATGGGAGTGGGTTATTCGCGAAAAGAGGAAATTGAATTAGCGATGATTAAAATTAAAATGTGAAAGTTGTCTTCTAAGAACTATGAGGAGAAAACTGACAGCCAACACATTCATTCATTTTCTGTAATCGCTATCCTTTTCACCTTTTCAGAGTCGTGGGTGAGGAGATGTGGGGCATAAACCAACGAAATAATTAACTAAATTAACACGTGTTAATATATGTGTATATATAGTCGTTATTTATACGTTTATTTAAAATGGCTATCGGCGCTCACACTGGGTGCGCGGTTCAAAACGTCAACACGAGTAGAACATATAAAAGAATCGAATAATGAGCCATTGCGAATTTCCGAAGGTTAGTGGGAGAATTCGTATAAATCTCTCTAATTATAAATGATCGAAATAACTACAGGTTTGTTTTAAAAAATAACATTTCCCCTCAGCTTGAGTGGTCTCTATTTTTAAGCATCTGATATGGATTATAATATGGATGCGATCCGAGCGTATTTACATTCGTAAAGCACAACTACACAAACAGATGATAATTGATTTAATTAATGGTCTGTATTTTTTATACTTTGTAAATGATCTTTGCTACTCTGTTCGGAAAACAGCTAAGATATATTAAGAGGCTTAATCTGAAATTCACAATAACAAGGCGCTTAAACTTTATAAAGGTTGCTATGCCCCAGAAAAACACGGCGGTTAAAAACAGAGAAAGTTCTAGAGCTTTCCATTTTATCCTTGACTGCTGAGCATATAAATACAGGGCACGCTACACGAATCCAATACAGTCACTACAGTTCCCATAATGCACCACAATTTTTTTCAAAAAGTTATTTGGAATTTTTTGTCAATGATTAATTAATTAATTATTAATATATGTATTATTATATTTATTATTATTATTATTATTATTTGTTTGTTTGTGCTATACAGAACATTTACAAAACAATAGTCTTGAAACATTTACAACACATTCCCCATTAAGCATTATTTTACGGAAAGCTGAACATATTTATGATGATAGCAAATATGAATTACTAGAGTACCTAGCTAGGATATGCAAGAGTAAACCTCATATTCTATTAAAGTACAGTAATCAATTATACACTTACCTAAACAGGGAATACTTTAAAATAAATGGCTACCACATCTGCCCGTATTTTAGAGATATAAGACATTTGTAAGATATAGACATTTGTAAATATAGACATTTATGAGCCATTGACAGATTTAATGTCTGTAAAACACGGATATAACCTGAAAGGAAATCAATTCAAGTATTATAAACTTAATTCTTTATTCATTTATTTATTCATTTATTCTTCAATTCATTCATTCCTTTAATTGAGTTTGATGAATATTTTACAATAGGGTTGAGTTGATAGCTGTCACCTGACACGAGTATTTGACCTCACAAATATCCAGTCCACATTCTGCGCTCTTACAACCGTTACTGAAGAGAATTAAATACCAAATGTACTTACAAACACTCCTTATAACATGAAAAACCCACTTCGGCCACTGCATGTTAAAAAAATATGATACTGTCGAAAATGCAGGGTTTTTTCGTATTTTAAACGAAAGAGAAATCATTTGAAACGAACAAATGCAATTAGAAACGAAAAATTAATTGTCGATATTAACAGTCAGCTCATTTATGCCTCTGCTGATTCGAAGAAAAGGAAGCCGGAAAAGCCCTGTCCCAATTCTTGCCTTAAAGCCTTCCTTGAAGTGTGCACTTTGATGACGTTGTCAACATGTGAGCAAAAGGGCTCACTGCCACCTGTCCTTTCGGAGAATACTGCACCAATAAGCATCAGACCTCCTACTCGCCGGTATCCGCCTTTTACTGGTCTCCGGCCTGTATGTCCCACCCACTTGGCGGTCAAGCCATCCAATCAGAAATTATCTTTTTTCCGTTAATAATCGTTTCCGATTGGCTGAAACGGAGGCACTTTAATGGCTGTAAGTGTGGAGCGAGCTAGTGATGGGAATTTCGGCTCTTTTTGGGGAGCCGGCTCCTTTGGCTCGGCTCTTCATAAAGAGCCGACTCTTTCGGCTCCGAAATGGCTCTTTGTTTTACCACTTATTTCCACTGGTTCAGAACAATATTACCTACATTTTAAATGACTATATGGACAAAATATTATTGTTCAATATTAAAAATAATAAATAGTGTTGCAATGGCCAATTGTTTTTATGGCTGTCTTGTAATAACCCACTGATTGCACTCACACATTCAATTGTATAAATAACTGGATTTTTATTTAAACACCTTAATAAAAAATCACTTGTAAACTCTGAATTATAGCAAATGGTACCCAAAAGGTAGGTATTACAAAATAGCTTATTAAATTAAATATTCATCCATTTCTGGGTAATAAAATAAACAAATACTCTGCAAAGTGCAAAACGGCAGTGATTAAAACAACCACAATTGTCAACAAACATTTAACTGATTTAACATTTTCTTCAACTATTTTTTGGAAGGCCAAGTGTCTCAGCTTGGAGGGGTTGCTATAAGCGCAAACCGGGTAGCGACAGAGAGGACCAATGAGCAGCTAGCTCAGAGACAGGACCAATGAGCAGCTAGCTCAGAGACAGGACCAATGAGCAGCTAGCTCAGAGACAGGACCAATGAGCGCGGCCTGACAACAATGAACAACTCGAGCAGTTCTTTGCATTTAAAGAACACGCGAAAAAGCATTTATTCTTTAAAACTGCATTAAACATAAAGAATTCTAGAATTCGAGGTCCCCCATAAAGCACATTTGTCCAGGAGCATTGAGTTCAATCTACATTCTTACAGGATGCTCCATAGTGGTCACAAACTGCAGATCAGCACGGAAAGCTACTAAAGTGTTCTAAAACCATACTGGCCTTTAAAAAAGAAAACTTGTGAAATAACTCATGTTAATCAACGTTATAAGAATTAGTATTTTGAAACTAATCTGCGAAGAAGCCATTTATAGAAAGGTGTTTTTTTCCCAAAACTCTTCTCCCCCAAGAGAGTTCGGAGCGTATTAATAAATTCAACATTACATTAACAGCTCCAAGGACTTGTGAGTTCAAGTCCCGCTCCGGGTGACTGTCTGTGAGGAGTGTGGTGTGTTTTCCCCGTGTCCGTGTGGGTTTTCTCTGGGTGACTGTCTGTGAGGAGTGTGGTGTTTTCTCTCTGTGTCTGTGTGGGTTTCCTCTGGGTGACTGTCCTGAGGAGTATGGTGTGTTCTCCGTGTTTGTGTGGGTTTCCTCCGGGTGACTGTCTGTGAGGAGTGTGGTGTGTTCTCTCTGTATCTGCGTGGGTTTCCTCTGGGTGACTGTCTGTGAGGAGTGTGGTGTGTTCTCTCTGTATCTGCGTGGGTTTCCTCCGGGTGACTGTCTGTGAGGAGTGTGGTGTGTTCTCCCTGTGTTTGCATGGGTTTCCTCCGGGTGCTTCGGCTGAAAAACACGGTGGTAGGTGGATTGGTGACTCAAAAGTGTCCATAGGTGTGTGAGTGAATGTGTGAGTGTGTGTGTCGCCCTGTGAAGGACTGGCTTCCCCTCCAGGGTTTGTTCCGTGTAGCTCCGGACCCACCGCGACCCTGAACTGGATAAGCGGTTACAGACAATGAATCAATGAATGAACATTATATTAGCCTCTTTCAGTTTAACTTACTAAAGAGTGGCACTCATCACAAATCCACGGACACTAACCGTTCGTTCAGTGTTCCTCCGTTGGTTGAAGTAGACATTGTCCGTGCTGTTTCTCCAGTGTTACCTTTGATGTCCCTTTTCATGTCGTTCATGTCGTTCGACTTCGGTCGAAGTATAAAATGACGTCAGAAATTAAAAGCGAAAAGATGAAATCGCGAGTTAATCCTGCTTTTCGTCCACGACGTATCCAGGAAATAACAGATAAACTGCACAGGCAGTAAGTTAAATTCAGCTCGATAGCGGTGATCAAACCAAGCAGCACTGGTAGAGCTCCCAGCGTTCATTATTAGACGAGGAGATCGACGCAGGAAAGAAGAAGAGTTTTGTAGGGCGCACAATTCCCTTCCCGAGCAGTTGGCAACAGCTTAACAACAAACGCTGATAGCACATAGACTAGAGACGTCTGCTGGATGTATCAATGGTCTGGAACGCATACGTAATAGAAAGTTTGCTCATCTGCAATGCGTCTTTGGTCTATCGTGGAGAACCGACGCGTTTCAAATCTGCCACATTACCTCATATTCACACTTGCGTCTCACAGACGTTTATGAGATATATCTTAGACTATTCCATAGAACGTCCATTCATCTGTGATACGTCTTATTAATATCAGGTTTGGACGGCGGAATAGCTGTATTCCTGACTTACATATACAGTATTGCTCAAATACAGCGGCTGAAGGTGTGTGTGTGGGGGGGGGGCATTAAAAACATTTGGTAAGTCTTGAAAACTGGGGTAAAGTTCTTAAAATGTGTTGCATTGAAAAAACACACACCCTTTATGTCTCAATAGTGACCAAAGATGTTTATGCTTGTGCAGCACTAACACCTAACCCGTAACCTAACCCTAACTTTTAACCAAGCCATAATCCATAAAAACAACTGTGACCTAAGCTCTGAATGTGAATTGTGCTTGGGTACACCATTTTTATATAATATAGCTGTACGGGATTTTGGATGGGTCTGGGGTCTCTCAATGGAGGACCCAGCATGCACCGCAGCCTAGCCCAGTTTCTTGTTTTAGGGTTGCCTTGTTCCCGTCTTCCCTTTATAAGGCAATAAAAGAGCACTTGCTTGTGAAGTTTGTCTGTTTCCCAATTGCCATTTCTGAGTCTGCCCCAATATTAACTAATTGTATTAAAGTAGCTATTCTCTCAGACTGATGTGGATTTTCATCAGTGATTTATGAGCCTGCTATATTAGTGGCCTAAATTGCTGACGTGGTGGATGAAGAATTATCACAAAATAGATCAGAAACTTGAAAAATATACACTCTTTATTAAAATCAAAACCCAATAACGTTCTGCAGCACAGATTATGTACAAAGTCTCAAAAAGCTTATGCTGGAAATGGAAAGCCTGCATATGTCCAAAGACTGCTGCCAGCACCACAGTATGAAGTGCAGATATGCAGATTTGACCTGTATTTAAATAGTCACAGTACAAAGACATTTGGTGTTTTCACGTAACGGACACTCCCTCTTTGTGGAAAATATGTGGAGCTAATTTCAAACAATGAATGTCCGTCCAGGAAGAATAACAACATCCTGTTTCTAAACTGGATCAGTGAGTGTTCTGTTAAAAAGAAACGTGGTAAACTTTCTGGAGAATGGTGTAGGCTTCAAATGTATATTATAAAAAAAGTCTATGACATAGGTATATATATATTATAAATCATCACATTTTGTCTTTTTGTACGTTTTTTATTTAAATACAGGTCAAAGAGAGCTTTTATAGAACTGAGGCTTGTCTCTAACAGCATAGGAACAGAATGTAGCCGCTCAATAACAAAACACATAAACCCTATCAAACCAAAGGCCCTGAAGAGACATGATCAAATTTCCACATTGTTTTACAGCACTGCTGTTTCCTATTTCTTGACCTAGTATGCTGTGAAGTTATAGGCTCACTAGACAGAGGTCTTATGCTCAGTATGATGCATGGGCCAGGCTGGTGTTAAAGGCCTTAAGCACTGTGGACCTGGAGTGATGGAGGTCAATCAAATACTTTTGGGACAATTTGGAGTAGTGTTTGTGATCCAGAACTAGTCTTCCAACATCAGTATCTGACCTCACTAATGCCCGGCCATCAAATCTTCCCAGAAATGTTTCAACATCTAACGTTAGATGTTGTTGTGCAGAAAACAAAGAACCTTCCTAGTAATACCCTTTACTTCAGCAGAAATGATATGTGACTAGGTCTTCAAACTTTTGTCCACGTAGAGCTAATGAGTTCATATACATGGAATTTCCTTTTACTGGCTCTTGAGGGAGAGGAAAAAATGAAGATAGGAAGTGAGATATACTGAGGTTGAGCAAAAAAGAGACAGAGAGAGAGAGAGAGAGAGAGAGAGAAAGCCTCACTTCAGTCTCCAAGAGAGAAAAAATAATCATAATTATGTAAAGTAATGCCTTCCCCTGTCTCTTCTTGTGCAGGTAAGAAGTGCTGCAGATGTTGATTCATTAGGGGTTGCTGGAGAAACACTGGAGGAGAAGAGTGCATGCTCGCACAGCTCTGTTTATCCGTTTTGGACATGAACCTTACCCTGTGCCTGAGGGAAATACAAACAGACGGCAATGAGCCATAAACGGAAGCAGTAATGTTGAAGGAGTGCATCCCATAATGAAATGAAGATCTTGAATGAATCAGTTTATGCTCTATAGTGTGGACCTGCCTCATGGGGACAGCCACGTTGAAAACAGTTGAGGACAGAGTCTCTGATACCTTTAGACCACTTGTTTTCAATATAATGGCTGTTTCATAACATGAAGAAGAAAGAACTAAATGAAAGCATGAAAAAGGAGAGCAATACCTGAGGGTGTAGATAATCAGGATGGAGATGGTAAATAAGCACAGTACACACGCCCATAAGACATACTGCCACATTATACCAGAGCCATCTTCATGCTCTGTTAAAGAGTGAGAGAGACAAAATGAAGAGGGAGACAATAGAAGAACTATATGAGTAAGTATTAACGTGGTTCAAAGTCATGTTTGTCGTTCCAGCCATGTTTCACCCGTGTTGCTGAAAGTTTGTGTTCTCACAAAAATATGTTGCAAAAACCTGATACTAATAAAGCTAAGAATAGTTTATTCATTTTCAAACTGTACACAGATGGACACAGAAAATGCAACAAATACAGATGTAACGAAACAAGTACAGGTGTAATTTGACAATCACATATCATTACTATAGCATTTTATCCTAACAGGCCATGCTACTTCATTTTTTAAATTCATACTTCACAAATCTCAAAAAATTATGCCATAACCAGCTGACTTTTTGTCTTTAGTTGTTCTTTAGTCATTAAAGTCAAGCCATGGGCTCACATTCATTCATTGTCTGTAACCCTTATACAGTTCAGGGTCACGGTGGGTCCAGAGCCCACCTGGAATCATTGGGCACAAGGCAAGAATACACCCTGGAGGGGGCGCCAGTCCTTCACAGGGCAACACACACACTCACACTTACAGACACTTTTGAGTCGCCATTCCAGTTATCAATGTGTGTTTTTGAACCATGGGAGAAAACCAGAGCACCCGGAGGAAACCCACACAGACACAGAGACAACACACCACACTCCTCACAGACAGTCACCCGGAGGAAACCCACACAGACACAGAGACAACACACCACACTCCTCACAGACAGTCACCCGGAGGAAACCCACACAGACACAGGGAGAACACACCACACTCCTCACAGACAGTCACCCGGAGGAAACCCACACAGACACAGAGACAACACACCACACTCCTCACAGACAGTCACCCGGAGGAAACCCACACAGACACAGAGACAACACACCATACTCCTCACAGACAGTCACCCGGAGGAAACCCACACAGACACAGGGAGAACACACCACACTCCTCACAGACAGTCACCCGGAGGAAACCCACACAGACACAGAGACAACACACCATACTCCTCACAGACAGTCACCCGGAGGAAACCCACACAGACACAGGGAGAACACACCACACTCCTCACAGACAGTCACCCAGAGGAAACCCACACAGACACAGGGAGAACACACCACACTCCTCACAGACAGTCACCCGGAGGAAACCCACACAGACATGGGGAGAACACACCACACTCCTCACAGACAGTCACCCGGAGGAAACCCACACAGACACAGGGAGAACACATCACACTCCTCACAGATAGTCACCCGGAGGAAACCCACACAGACACAGGGAGAACACACCACACTCCTCACAGACAGTCACCCGGAGGAAACCCACACAGACACAGGGAGAACACACCACACTCCTCACAGACAGTCACCCGGAGGAAACCCACACAGACACAGAGCGGGACTTGAATCCACAACCTCTAGGTCCCTGTAGCTGTGTGACTGCGACATTGCCTGCCGTCCTATGGGCTCACATTGGGCATCTAAATCTAACATAGAGTATCATGGCTGTCTTAAAAAACTTTGTAACTTTCTAAAAATATAGTCTAAAAATATAAATATCCTGCACAACTTTGTATATCTTAAGCAATTTTAGAACACTGATCCATTTCTTGTGGACCCTTGGTACAGCAGGTGATGTATATTAATATGATGAATAAATTATGAATTGATACAAGGTTCTCTTCTGACAGCAATATTATGAAAAGTCTAAACTGCTCAGCTATGGAATCTATTTCATTCATTTTAATACAGTCTAAAAAACAGGAAACATTGCAGCACTAAACATGAACACATATCTAAGGGACGCACAACCCTGAGGGGACTTTGTTCCCTATGGTACCTGCCTAGCACACAAACACCCCATGGAGGATCTCCCCACTCACCCGATCCATGATCATCTTCATCTCCTGAACCTTCAGAAAGGGTCCAGAATGGTTCCTTAGAGAGTGGACAAATCAGAGAACCCAGAGTCACTGTGCTGTTTTCTCTGCTCAGTCTTTTGAAGAAACTATACATCACACTGAACTCATGTGATGGAGAGCGGTAGCAAGGGTAATTATCCTTATCTTTTAAAGGGGGACATGATAGTGCTGGGGATCCAGAACTCCTCATTACCCCAGTACCTGACATCAAATATTTTTATATAGCTGAATGCCACCAAATGCTCCCAGCAATGTGCTGATATCTATGTAAAGCCTTCCCAGGCTGTTCCTGCACCAAAAGAAGACAAACTGCAGAAATAAAGTTGGATGAGGACGTGAGTACAGCTCTTACCAGTAGAGGGCGCACTCTACTCAAACTCTGCCTGTGTTTTGACATGTATATGAAAGTATGTGTCTTAATTCCTGTTAAAATAAATAAACCAGCTCCAGAACAGCCTACATTTATCAGCCTCTTCACAAACGAAGTCCAGAGCTCTACTTTGGCAACTTCTGATCAAAACACAAAGTAGTTTCACACAATCCATTAGTAAATATTTATAGTTTGATTAAGAGTTGTGACTATTTTGTAAAGCTTCCTTAAAACTGACATTAAATGCAATAAATATATAAATAATTAAAAGGTTGGGTGTCCCTGGTCTAAAATGATGTTTTGTTGATTTTTTAAGTGAAAAGATAAGTTATGTAACACAGAGAATGCACTTTGGCACATTTTAAAGCACATTTACTATTAAATCTGCACTATGTAAGCGTGAAATAAGAGGAATTTGTGAGTGAGTCATGATTCTTTCTGTTTCCCTGAGCTCCCTGCAACTCACTCGAAAGCCACATCTCTCTTCCTTCATTCGCTAACATTCAGTGCTGTGGAGAACAGCACTGTGAGTCTCATGTTTATGTAGGTATCAGACCATCCAGACAGAACTCCTTTTTGTGAAATGAATACATAAATTAATGCATGTATTTGGGTGAAATTAATACATAAAGATATCTAACGCAGTTCAAAACGTA